>NW_028254857.1:0-115480 GCF_964263255.1 Lissotriton vulgaris | reverse complement strand
TTTCATGCTTCCAGGGGCCCAAAACACAAGATTTATGGAATGGTTAAAAGTGCATGAAAATGGCCAATTTACTCACTCTGAGTTCTCAAAAAGGGTTTCTTCACCCCGGGAAGTTAATTAAATACCATTTGGAGGCATTTAATGTTAGAGCAAAAACGGCTGATTTTCGACAAGAGATAACACCCCCCCATTACGTCATGCTTCAGAAATGTGGAAAATGGTCCGTTTTCAAATGTTTTATTTTTGAACGTCAGTTCACATTTGTAGGTGGATCATCAGTGTTAGAGCTAAAATTAGCATGTTTAAAGTGATTTTCATGCTTCCAGGGGCCCAAAACACAAGATTTATGGAATGGTTAAAAGTGCATGAAAATGGCCAATTTACTCACTCTGAGTTCTCAAAAAGGGTTTCTTCACCCCGGGAAGTTAATTAAATACCATTTGGAGGCATTTAATGTTAGAGCAAAAACGGCTGATTTTCGACAAAAGAGATAACACCCCCCCATTACGTCATGCTTCAGAAATGTGGAAAATGGTCCGTTTTCAAATGTTTTATTTTTGAACGTCAGTTCACATTTGTAGGTGGATCATCAGTGTTAGAGCTAAAATTAGCATGTTTAAAGTGATTTTCATGCTTCCAGGGGCCCAAAACACAAGATTTATGGAATGGTTAAAAGTGCATGAAAATGGCCAATTTACTCACTCTGAGTTCTCAAAAAGGGTTTCTTCACCCCGGGAAGTTAATTAAATACCATTTGGAGGCATTTAATGTTCGAGAAAAAACGGCTGATTTTCGACAAAAGAGATAACACCCCCCCCCATTACGTCATGCTTCAGAAATGTGGAAAATGGTCCGTTTTCAAATGTTTCATTTTTGAACGTCAGTTCACATTTGTAGGTGGATCATCAGTGTTAGAGCTAAAATTAGCATGTTTAAAGTGATTTTCATGCTTCCAGGGGCCCAAAACACAAGATTTATGGAATGGTTAAAAGTGCATGAAAATGGCCAATTTACTCACTCTGAGTTCTCAAAAAGGGTTTCTTCACCCCGGGAAGTTAATTAAATACCATTTGGAGGCATTTAATGTTCGAGCAAAAACGGCTGATTTTCGACAAAAGAGATAACACCCCCCCCATTACGTCATGCTTCAAAAATGTGGAAAATGGTCCGTTTTCAAATGTTATATTTTTGAACGTAAGTTCACATTTGTAGGTGGATCATCAGTGTTAGAGCTAAAATTAGCATGTTTAAAGTGATTTTCATGCTTCCAGGGGCTCGGGAAGTGAAATAAATGCCATTTGGAGGCATTTAATGTTCGAGCAAAAACGGCTGATTTTCGACAAAAGAGATAACACCCCCCCATTACGTCATGCTTCAGAAATGTGGAAAATGGTCCGTTTTCAAATGTTTTATTTTTGAACGTCAGTTCACATTTGTAGGTGGATCATCAGTGTTAGAGCTAAAATTAGCATGTTTAAAGTGATTTTCATGCTTCCAGGGGCCCAAAACACAAGATTTATGGAATGGTTAAAAGTGCATGAAAATGGCCAATTTACTCACTCTGAGTTCTCAAAAAGGGTTTCTTCACCCCGGGAAGTTAATTAAATACCATTTGGAGGCATTTAATGTTAGAGCAAAAACGGCTGATTTTCGACAAAAGAGATAACACCCCCCCATTACGTCATGCTTCAGAAATGTGGAAAATGGTCCGTTTTCAAATGTTTTATTTTTGAACGTCAGTTCACATTTGTAGGTGGATCATCAGTGTTAGAGCTAAAATTAGCATGTTTAAAGTGATTTTCATGCTTCCAGGGGCTCGGGAAGTTAATTAAATACCATTTGGAGGCATTTAATGTTCTTGCAAAAACGGCTGATTTTCGACAAAAGAGATAACACCCCCCCATTACGTCATGCTTCAGAAATGTGGAAAATGGTCCGTTTCCAAATGTTTTATTTTTGAACGTCAGATCACATTTGTAGGTGGATCATCAGTGTTAGAGCTAAAATTAGCATGTTTAAAGTGATTTTCATGCTTCCAGGGGCCCAAAACACAAGATTTATGGAATGGTTAAAAGTGCATGAAAATGGCCAATTTACTCACTCTGAGTTCTCAAAAAGGGTTTCTTCACCCCGGGAAGTTAATTAAATACCATTTGGAGGCATTTAATGTTAGAGCAAAAACGGCTGATTTTCGACAAAAGAGATAACACCCCCCCATTACGTCATGCTTCAGAAATGTGGAAAATGGTCCGTTTTCAAATGTTTTATTTTTGAACGTCAGTTCACATTTGTAGGTGGATCATCAGTGTTAGAGCTAACATTAGCATGTTTAAAGTGATTTTCATGCTTCCAGGGGCCCAAAACACAAGATTTATGGAATGGTTAAAAGTGCATGAAAATGGCCAATTTACTCACTCTGAGTTCTCAAAAAGGGTTTCTTCACCCCGGGAAGTTAATTAAATACCATTTGGAGGCATTTAATGTTAGAGCAAAAACGGCTGATTTTCGACAAGAGATAACACCCCCCCATTACGTCATGCTTCAGAAATGTGGAAAATGGTCCGTTTTCAAATGTTTTATTTTTGAACGTCAGTTCACATTTGTAGGTGGATCATCAGTGTTAGAGCTAAAATTAGCATGTTTAAAGTGATTTTCATGCTTCCAGGGGCCCAAAACACAAGATTTATGGAATGGTTAAAAGTGCATGAAAATGGCCAATTTACTCACTCTGAGTTCTCAAAAAGGGTTTCTTCACCCCGGGAAGTTAATTAAATACCATTTGGAGGCATTTAATGTTAGAGCAAAAACGGCTGATTTTCGACAAAAGAGATAACACCCCCCCATTACGTCATGCTTCAGAAATGTGGAAAATGGTCCGTTTTCAAATGTTTTATTTTTGAACGTCAGTTCACATTTGTAGGTGGATCATCAGTGTTAGAGCTAAAATTAGCATGTTTAAAGTGATTTTCATGCTTCCAGGGGCCCAAAACACAAGATTTATGGAATGGTTAAAAGTGCATGAAAATGGCCAATTTACTCACTCTGAGTTCTCAAAAAGGGTTTCTTCACCCCGGGAAGTTAATTAAATACCATTTGGAGGCATTTAATGTTCGAGAAAAAACGGCTGATTTTCGACAAAAGAGATAACACCCCCCCCCATTACGTCATGCTTCAGAAATGTGGAAAATGGTCCGTTTTCAAATGTTTCATTTTTGAACGTCAGTTCACATTTGTAGGTGGATCATCAGTGTTAGAGCTAAAATTAGCATGTTTAAAGTGATTTTCATGCTTCCAGGGGCCCAAAACACAAGATTTATGGAATGGTTAAAAGTGCATGAAAATGGCCAATTTACTCACTCTGAGTTCTCAAAAAGGGTTTCTTCACCCCGGGAAGTTAATTAAATACCATTTGGAGGCATTTAATGTTCGAGCAAAAACGGCTGATTTTCGACAAAAGAGATAACACCCCCCCCATTACGTCATGCTTCAAAAATGTGGAAAATGGTCCGTTTTCAAATGTTATATTTTTGAACGTAAGTTCACATTTGTAGGTGGATCATCAGTGTTAGAGCTAAAATTAGCATGTTTAAAGTGATTTTCATGCTTCCAGGGGCTCGGGAAGTGAAATAAATGCCATTTGGAGGCATTTAATGTTCGAGCAAAAACGGCTGATTTTCGACAAAAGAGATAACACCCCCCCATTACGTCATGCTTCAGAAATGTGGAAAATGGTCCGTTTTCAAATGTTTTATTTTTGAACGTCAGTTCACATTTGTAGGTGGATCATCAGTGTTAGAGCTAAAATTAGCATGTTTAAAGTGATTTTCATGCTTCCAGGGGCCCAAAACACAAGATTTATGGAATGGTTAAAAGTGCATGAAAATGGCCAATTTACTCACTCTGAGTTCTCAAAAAGGGTTTCTTCACCCCGGGAAGTTAATTAAATACCATTTGGAGGCATTTAATGTTAGAGCAAAAACGGCTGATTTTCGACAAAAGAGATAACACCCCCCCATTACGTCATGCTTCAGAAATGTGGAAAATGGTCCGTTTTCAAATGTTTTATTTTTGAACGTCAGTTCACATTTGTAGGTGGATCATCAGTGTTAGAGCTAAAATTAGCATGTTTAAAGTGATTTTCATGCTTCCAGGGGCTCGGGAAGTTAATTAAATACCATTTGGAGGCATTTAATGTTCTTGCAAAAACGGCTGATTTTCGACAAAAGAGATAACACCCCCCCATTACGTCATGCTTCAGAAATGTGGAAAATGGTCCGTTTCCAAATGTTTTATTTTTGAACGTCAGATCACATTTGTAGGTGGATCATCAGTGTTAGAGCTAAAATTAGCATGTTTAAAGTGATTTTCATGCTTCCAGGGGCCCAAAACACAAGATTTATGGAATGGTTAAAAGTGCATGAAAATGGCCAATTTACTCACTCTGAGTTCTCAAAAAGGGTTTCTTCACCCCGGGAAGTTAATTAAATACCATTTGGAGGCATTTAATGTTAGAGCAAAAACGGCTGATTTTCGACAAAAGAGATAACACCCCCCCATTACGTCATGCTTCAGAAATGTGGAAAATGGTCCGTTTTCAAATGTTTTATTTTTGAACGTCAGTTCACATTTGTAGGTGGATCATCAGTGTTAGAGCTAACATTAGCATGTTTAAAGTGATTTTCATGCTTCCAGGGGCCCAAAACACAAGATTTATGGAATGGTTAAAAGTGCATGAAAATGGCCAATTTACTCACTCTGAGTTCTCAAAAAGGGTTTCTTCACCCCGGGAAGTTAATTAAATACCATTTGGAGGCATTTAATGTTAGAGCAAAAATGGCTGATTTTCGACAAAAGAGATAACACCCCCCCATTACGTCATGCTTCAGAAATGTGGAAAATGGTCCGTTTTCAAATGTTTTATTTTTGAACGTCAGTTCACATTTGTAGGTGGATCATCAGTGTTAGAGCTAAAATTAGCATGTTTAAAGTGATTTTCATGCTTCCAGGGGCCCAAAACACAAGATTTATGGAATGGTTAAAAGTGCATGAAAATGGCCAATTTACTCACTCTGAGTTCTCAAAAAGGGTTTCTTCACCCCGGGAAGTTAATTAAATACCATTTGGAGGCATTTAATGTTAGAGCAAAAACGGCTGATTTTCGACAAAAGAGATAACACCCCCCCATTACGTCATGCTTCAGAAATGTGGAAAATGGTCCGTTTTCAAATGTTTTATTTTTGAACGTCAGTTCACATTTGTAGGTGGATCATCAGTGTTAGAGCTAACATTAGCATGTTTAAAGTGATTTTCATGCTTCCAGGGGCCCAAAACACAAGATTTATGGAATGGTTAAAAGTGCATGAAAATGGCCAATTTACTCACTCTGAGTTCTCAAAAAGGGTTTCTTCACCCCGGGAAGTTAATTAAATACCATTTGGAGGCATTTAATGTTAGAGCAAAAACGGCTGATTTTCGACAAAAGAGATAACACCCCCCCATTACGTCATGCTTCAGAAATGTGGAAAATGGTCCGTTTTCAAATGTTTTATTTTTGAACGTCAGTTCACATTTGTAGGTGGATCATCAGTGTTAGAGCTAAAATTAGCATGTTTAAAGTGATTTTCATGCTTCCAGGGGCCCAAAACACAAGATTTATGGAATGGTTAAAAGTGCATGAAAATGGCCAATTTACTCACTCTGAGTTCTCAAAAAGGGTTTCTTCACCCCGGGAAGTTAATTAAATACCATTTGGAGGCATTTAATGTTCGAGAAAAAACGGCTGATTTTCGACAAAAGAGATAACACCCCCCCCCATTACGTCATGCTTCAGAAATGTGGAAAATGGTCCGTTTTCAAATGTTTCATTTTTGAACGTCAGTTCACATTTGTAGGTGGATCATCAGTGTTAGAGCTAAAATTAGCATGTTTAAAGTGATTTTCATGCTTCCAGGGGCCCAAAACACAAGATTTATGGAATGGTTAAAAGTGCATGAAAATGGCCAATTTACTCACTCTGAGTTCTCAAAAAGGGTTTCTTCACCCCGGGAAGTTAATTAAATACCATTTGGAGGCATTTAATGTTCGAGCAAAAACGGCTGATTTTCGACAAAAGAGATAACACCCCCCCCATTACGTCATGCTTCAAAAATGTGGAAAATGGTCCGTTTTCAAATGTTATATTTTTGAACGTAAGTTCACATTTGTAGGTGGATCATCAGTGTTAGAGCTAAAATTAGCATGTTTAAAGTGATTTTCATGCTTCCAGGGGCTCGGGAAGTGAAATAAATGCCATTTGGAGGCATTTAATGTTCGAGCAAAAACGGCTGATTTTCGACAAAAGAGATAACACCCCCCCATTACGTCATGCTTCAGAAATGTGGAAAATGGTCCGTTTTCAAATGTTTTATTTTTGAACGTCAGTTCACATTTGTAGGTGGATCATCAGTGTTAGAGCTAAAATTAGCATGTTTAAAGTGATTTTCATGCTTCCAGGGGCCCAAAACACAAGATTTATGGAATGGTTAAAAGTGCATGAAAATGGCCAATTTACTCACTCTGAGTTCTCAAAAAGGGTTTCTTCACCCCGGGAAGTTAATTAAATACCATTTGGAGGCATTTAATGTTAGAGCAAAAACGGCTGATTTTCGACAAAAGAGATAACACCCCCCCATTACGTCATGCTTCAGAAATGTGGAAAATGGTCCGTTTTCAAATGTTTTATTTTTGAACGTCAGTTCACATTTGTAGGTGGATCATCAGTGTTAGAGCTAAAATTAGCATGTTTAAAGTGATTTTCATGCTTCCAGGGGCTCGGGAAGTTAATTAAATACCATTTGGAGGCATTTAATGTTCTTGCAAAAACGGCTGATTTTCGACAAAAGAGATAACACCCCCCCATTACGTCATGCTTCAGAAATGTGGAAAATGGTCCGTTTCCAAATGTTTTATTTTTGAACGTCAGATCACATTTGTAGGTGGATCATCAGTGTTAGAGCTAAAATTAGCATGTTTAAAGTGATTTTCATGCTTCCAGGGGCCCAAAACACAAGATTTATGGAATGGTTAAAAGTGCATGAAAATGGCCAATTTACTCACTCTGAGTTCTCAAAAAGGGTTTCTTCACCCCGGGAAGTTAATTAAATACCATTTGGAGGCATTTAATGTTAGAGCAAAAACGGCTGATTTTCGACAAAAGAGATAACACCCCCCCATTACGTCATGCTTCAGAAATGTGGAAAATGGTCCGTTTTCAAATGTTTTATTTTTGAACGTCAGTTCACATTTGTAGGTGGATCATCAGTGTTAGAGCTAACATTAGCATGTTTAAAGTGATTTTCATGCTTCCAGGGGCCCAAAACACAAGATTTATGGAATGGTTAAAAGTGCATGAAAATGGCCAATTTACTCACTCTGAGTTCTCAAAAAGGGTTTCTTCACCCCGGGAAGTTAATTAAATACCATTTGGAGGCATTTAATGTTAGAGCAAAAACGGCTGATTTTCGACAAGAGATAACACCCCCCCATTACGTCATGCTTCAGAAATGTGGAAAATGGTCCGTTTTCAAATGTTTTATTTTTGAACGTCAGTTCACATTTGTAGGTGGATCATCAGTGTTAGAGCTAAAATTAGCATGTTTAAAGTGATTTTCATGCTTCCAGGGGCCCAAAACACAAGATTTATGGAATGGTTAAAAGTGCATGAAAATGGCCAATTTACTCACTCTGAGTTCTCAAAAAGGGTTTCTTCACCCCGGGAAGTTAATTAAATACCATTTGGAGGCATTTAATGTTAGAGCAAAAACGGCTGATTTTCGACAAAAGAGATAACACCCCCCCATTACGTCATGCTTCAGAAATGTGGAAAATGGTCCGTTTTCAAATGTTTTATTTTTGAACGTCAGTTCACATTTGTAGGTGGATCATCAGTGTTAGAGCTAAAATTAGCATGTTTAAAGTGATTTTCATGCTTCCAGGGGCTCGGGAAGTTAATTAAATACCATTTGGAGGCATTTAATGTTCTTGCAAAAACGGCTGATTTTCGACAAAAGAGATAACACCCCCCCATTACGTCATGCTTCAGAAATGTGGAAAATGGTCCGTTTCCAAATGTTTTATTTTTGAACGTCAGATCACATTTGTAGGTGGATCATCAGTGTTAGAGCTAAAATTAGCATGTTTAAAGTGATTTTCATGCTTCCAGGGGCCCAAAACACAAGATTTATGGAATGGTTAAAAGTGCATGAAAATGGCCAATTTACTCACTCTGAGTTCTCAAAAAGGGTTTCTTCACCCCGGGAAGTTAATTAAATACCATTTGGAGGCATTTAATGTTAGAGCAAAAACGGCTGATTTTCGACAAAAGAGATAACACCCCCCCATTACGTCATGCTTCAGAAATGTGGAAAATGGTCCGTTTTCAAATGTTTTATTTTTGAACGTCAGTTCACATTTGTAGGTGGATCATCAGTGTTAGAGCTAACATTAGCATGTTTAAAGTGATTTTCATGCTTCCAGGGGCCCAAAACACAAGATTTATGGAATGGTTAAAAGTGCATGAAAATGGCCAATTTACTCACTCTGAGTTCTCAAAAAGGGTTTCTTCACCCCGGGAAGTTAATTAAATACCATTTGGAGGCATTTAATGTTAGAGCAAAAACGGCTGATTTTCGACAAGAGATAACACCCCCCCATTACGTCATGCTTCAGAAATGTGGAAAATGGTCCGTTTTCAAATGTTTTATTTTTGAACGTCAGTTCACATTTGTAGGTGGATCATCAGTGTTAGAGCTAAAATTAGCATGTTTAAAGTGATTTTCATGCTTCCAGGGGCCCAAAACACAAGATTTATGGAATGGTTAAAAGTGCATGAAAATGGCCAATTTACTCACTCTGAGTTCTCAAAAAGGGTTTCTTCACCCCGGGAAGTTAATTAAATACCATTTGGAGGCATTTAATGTTAGAGCAAAAATGGCTGATTTTCGACAAAAGAGATAACACCCCCCCATTACGTCATGCTTCAGAAATGTGGAAAATGGTCCGTTTTCAAATGTTTTATTTTTGAACGTCAGTTCACATTTGTAGGTGGATCATCAGTGTTAGAGCTAAAATTAGCATGTTTAAAGTGATTTTCATGCTTCCAGGGGCCCAAAACACAAGATTTATGGAATGGTTAAAAGTGCATGAAAATGGCCAATTTACTCACTCTGAGTTCTCAAAAAGGGTTTCTTCACCCCGGGAAGTTAATTAAATACCATTTGGAGGCATTTAATGTTCGAGAAAAAACGGCTGATTTTCGACAAAAGAGATAACACCCCCCCCTATTACGTCATGCTTCAGAAATGTGGAAAATGGTCCGTTTTCAAATGTTTCATTTTTGAACGTCAGTTCACATTTGTAGGTGGATCATCAGTGTTAGAGCTAAAATTAGCATGTTTAAAGTGATTTTCATGCTTCCAGGGGCCCAAAACACAAGATTTATGGAATGGTTAAAAGTGCATGAAAATGGCCAATTTACTCACTCTGAGTTCTCAAAAAGGGTTTCTTCACCCCGGGAAGTTAATTAAATACCATTTGGAGGCATTTAATGTTCGAGCAAAAACGGCTGATTTTCGACAAAAGAGATAACACCCCCCCCATTACGTCATGCTTCAAAAATGTGGAAAATGGTCCGTTTTCAAATGTTATATTTTTGAACGTAAGTTCACATTTGTAGGTGGATCATCAGTGTTAGAGCTAAAATTAGCATGTTTAAAGTGATTTTCATGCTTCCAGGGGCTCGGGAAGTGAAATAAATGCCATTTGGAGGCATTTAATGTTCGAGCAAAAACGGCTGATTTTCGACAAAAGAGATAACACCCCCCCATTACGTCATGCTTCAGAAATGTGGAAAATGGTCCGTTTTCAAATGTTTTATTTTTGAACGTCAGTTCACATTTGTAGGTGGATCATCAGTGTTAGAGCTAAAATTAGCATGTTTAAAGTGATTTTCATGCTTCCAGGGGCCCAAAACACAAGATTTATGGAATGGTTAAAAGTGCATGAAAATGGCCAATTTACTCACTCTGAGTTCTCAAAAAGGGTTTCTTCACCCCGGGAAGTTAATTAAATACCATTTGGAGGCATTTAATGTTAGAGCAAAAACGGCTGATTTTCGACAAAAGAGATAACACCCCCCCATTACGTCATGCTTCAGAAATGTGGAAAATGGTCCGTTTTCAAATGTTTTATTTTTGAACGTCAGTTCACATTTGTAGGTGGATCATCAGTGTTAGAGCTAAAATTAGCATGTTTAAAGTGATTTTCATGCTTCCAGGGGCTCGGGAAGTTAATTAAATACCATTTGGAGGCATTTAATGTTCTTGCAAAAACGGCTGATTTTCGACAAAAGAGATAACACCCCCCCATTACGTCATGCTTCAGAAATGTGGAAAATGGTCCGTTTCCAAATGTTTTATTTTTGAACGTCAGATCACATTTGTAGGTGGATCATCAGTGTTAGAGCTAAAATTAGCATGTTTAAAGTGATTTTCATGCTTCCAGGGGCCCAAAACACAAGATTTATGGAATGGTTAAAAGTGCATGAAAATGGCCAATTTACTCACTCTGAGTTCTCAAAAAGGGTTTCTTCACCCCGGGAAGTTAATTAAATACCATTTGGAGGCATTTAATGTTAGAGCAAAAACGGCTGATTTTCGACAAAAGAGATAACACCCCCCCATTACGTCATGCTTCAGAAATGTGGAAAATGGTCCGTTTTCAAATGTTTTATTTTTGAACGTCAGTTCACATTTGTAGGTGGATCATCAGTGTTAGAGCTAACATTAGCATGTTTAAAGTGATTTTCATGCTTCCAGGGGCCCAAAACACAAGATTTATGGAATGGTTAAAAGTGCATGAAAATGGCCAATTTACTCACTCTGAGTTCTCAAAAAGGGTTTCTTCACCCCGGGAAGTTAATTAAATACCATTTGGAGGCATTTAATGTTAGAGCAAAAACGGCTGATTTTCGACAAGAGATAACACCCCCCCATTACGTCATGCTTCAGAAATGTGGAAAATGGTCCGTTTTCAAATGTTTTATTTTTGAACGTCAGTTCACATTTGTAGGTGGATCATCAGTGTTAGAGCTAAAATTAGCATGTTTAAAGTGATTTTCATGCTTCCAGGGGCCCAAAACACAAGATTTATGGAATGGTTAAAAGTGCATGAAAATGGCCAATTTACTCACTCTGAGTTCTCAAAAAGGGTTTCTTCACCCCGGGAAGTTAATTAAATACCATTTGGAGGCATTTAATGTTAGAGCAAAAACGGCTGATTTTCGACAAAAGAGATAACACCCCCCCATTACGTCATGCTTCAGAAATGTGGAAAATGGTCCGTTTTCAAATGTTTTATTTTTGAACGTCAGTTCACATTTGTAGGTGGATCATCAGTGTTAGAGCTAAAATTAGCATGTTTAAAGTGATTTTCATGCTTCCAGGGGCCCAAAACACAAGATTTATGGAATGGTTAAAAGTGCATGAAAATGGCCAATTTACTCACTCTGAGTTCTCAAAAAGGGTTTCTTCACCCCGGGAAGTTAATTAAATACCATTTGGAGGCATTTAATGTTCGAGAAAAAACGGCTGATTTTCGACAAAAGAGATAACACCCCCCCCCATTACGTCATGCTTCAGAAATGTGGAAAATGGTCCGTTTTCAAATGTTTCATTTTTGAACGTCAGTTCACATTTGTAGGTGGATCATCAGTGTTAGAGCTAAAATTAGCATGTTTAAAGTGATTTTCATGCTTCCAGGGGCCCAAAACACAAGATTTATGGAATGGTTAAAAGTGCATGAAAATGGCCAATTTACTCACTCTGAGTTCTCAAAAAGGGTTTCTTCACCCCGGGAAGTTAATTAAATACCATTTGGAGGCATTTAATGTTCGAGCAAAAACGGCTGATTTTCGACAAAAGAGATAACACCCCCCCCATTACGTCATGCTTCAAAAATGTGGAAAATGGTCCGTTTTCAAATGTTATATTTTTGAACGTAAGTTCACATTTGTAGGTGGATCATCAGTGTTAGAGCTAAAATTAGCATGTTTAAAGTGATTTTCATGCTTCCAGGGGCTCGGGAAGTGAAATAAATGCCATTTGGAGGCATTTAATGTTCGAGCAAAAACGGCTGATTTTCGACAAAAGAGATAACACCCCCCCATTACGTCATGCTTCAGAAATGTGGAAAATGGTCCGTTTTCAAATGTTTTATTTTTGAACGTCAGTTCACATTTGTAGGTGGATCATCAGTGTTAGAGCTAAAATTAGCATGTTTAAAGTGATTTTCATGCTTCCAGGGGCCCAAAACACAAGATTTATGGAATGGTTAAAAGTGCATGAAAATGGCCAATTTACTCACTCTGAGTTCTCAAAAAGGGTTTCTTCACCCCGGGAAGTTAATTAAATACCATTTGGAGGCATTTAATGTTAGAGCAAAAACGGCTGATTTTCGACAAAAGAGATAACACCCCCCCATTACGTCATGCTTCAGAAATGTGGAAAATGGTCCGTTTTCAAATGTTTTATTTTTGAACGTCAGTTCACATTTGTAGGTGGATCATCAGTGTTAGAGCTAAAATTAGCATGTTTAAAGTGATTTTCATGCTTCCAGGGGCTCGGGAAGTTAATTAAATACCATTTGGAGGCATTTAATGTTCTTGCAAAAACGGCTGATTTTCGACAAAAGAGATAACACCCCCCCATTACGTCATGCTTCAGAAATGTGGAAAATGGTCCGTTTCCAAATGTTTTATTTTTGAACGTCAGATCACATTTGTAGGTGGATCATCAGTGTTAGAGCTAAAATTAGCATGTTTAAAGTGATTTTCATGCTTCCAGGGGCCCAAAACACAAGATTTATGGAATGGTTAAAAGTGCATGAAAATGGCCAATTTACTCACTCTGAGTTCTCAAAAAGGGTTTCTTCACCCCGGGAAGTTAATTAAATACCATTTGGAGGCATTTAATGTTAGAGCAAAAACGGCTGATTTTCGACAAAAGAGATAACACCCCCCCATTACGTCATGCTTCAGAAATGTGGAAAATGGTCCGTTTTCAAATGTTTTATTTTTGAACGTCAGTTCACATTTGTAGGTGGATCATCAGTGTTAGAGCTAACATTAGCATGTTTAAAGTGATTTTCATGCTTCCAGGGGCCCAAAACACAAGATTTATGGAATGGTTAAAAGTGCATGAAAATGGCCAATTTACTCACTCTGAGTTCTCAAAAAGGGTTTCTTCACCCCGGGAAGTTAATTAAATACCATTTGGAGGCATTTAATGTTAGAGCAAAAACGGCTGATTTTCGACAAGAGATAACACCCCCCCATTACGTCATGCTTCAGAAATGTGGAAAATGGTCCGTTTTCAAATGTTTTATTTTTGAACGTCAGTTCACATTTGTAGGTGGATCATCAGTGTTAGAGCTAAAATTAGCATGTTTAAAGTGATTTTCATGCTTCCAGGGGCCCAAAACACAAGATTTATGGAATGGTTAAAAGTGCATGAAAATGGCCAATTTACTCACTCTGAGTTCTCAAAAAGGGTTTCTTCACCCCGGGAAGTTAATTAAATACCATTTGGAGGCATTTAATGTTAGAGCAAAAACGGCTGATTTTCGACAAAAGAGATAACACCCCCCCATTACGTCATGCTTCAGAAATGTGGAAAATGGTCCGTTTTCAAATGTTTTATTTTTGAACGTCAGTTCACATTTGTAGGTGGATCATCAGTGTTAGAGCTAAAATTAGCATGTTTAAAGTGATTTTCATGCTTCCAGGGGCCCAAAACACAAGATTTATGGAATGGTTAAAAGTGCATGAAAATGGCCAATTTACTCACTCTGAGTTCTCAAAAAGGGTTTCTTCACCCCGGGAAGTTAATTAAATACCATTTGGAGGCATTTAATGTTCGAGAAAAAACGGCTGATTTTCGACAAAAGAGATAACACCCCCCCCCATTACGTCATGCTTCAGAAATGTGGAAAATGGTCCGTTTTCAAATGTTTCATTTTTGAACGTCAGTTCACATTTGTAGGTGGATCATCAGTGTTAGAGCTAAAATTAGCATGTTTAAAGTGATTTTCATGCTTCCAGGGGCCCAAAACACAAGATTTATGGAATGGTTAAAAGTGCATGAAAATGGCCAATTTACTCACTCTGAGTTCTCAAAAAGGGTTTCTTCACCCCGGGAAGTTAATTAAATACCATTTGGAGGCATTTAATGTTCGAGCAAAAACGGCTGATTTTCGACAAAAGAGATAACACCCCCCCCATTACGTCATGCTTCAAAAATGTGGAAAATGGTCCGTTTTCAAATGTTATATTTTTGAACGTAAGTTCACATTTGTAGGTGGATCATCAGTGTTAGAGCTAAAATTAGCATGTTTAAAGTGATTTTCATGCTTCCAGGGGCTCGGGAAGTGAAATAAATGCCATTTGGAGGCATTTAATGTTCGAGCAAAAACGGCTGATTTTCGACAAAAGAGATAACACCCCCCATTACGTCATGCTTCAGAAATGTGGAAAATGGTCCGTTTTCAAATGTTTTATTTTTGAACGTCAGTTCACATTTGTAGGTGGATCATCAGTGTTAGAGCTAAAATTAGCATGTTTAAAGTGATTTTCATGCTTCCAGGGGCCCAAAACACAAGATTTATGGAATGGTTAAAAGTGCATGAAAATGGCCAATTTACTCACTCTGAGTTCTCAAAAAGGGTTTCTTCACCCCGGGAAGTTAATTAAATACCATTTGGAGGCATTTAATGTTAGAGCAAAAACGGCTGATTTTCGACAAAAGAGATAACACCCCCCCATTACGTCATGCTTCAGAAATGTGGAAAATGGTCCGTTTTCAAATGTTTTATTTTTGAACGTCAGTTCACATTTGTAGGTGGATCATCAGTGTTAGAGCTAAAATTAGCATGTTTAAAGTGATTTTCATGCTTCCAGGGGCTCGGGAAGTTAATTAAATACCATTTGGAGGCATTTAATGTTCTTGCAAAAACGGCTGATTTTCGACAAAAGAGATAACACCCCCCCATTACGTCATGCTTCAGAAATGTGGAAAATGGTCCGTTTCCAAATGTTTTATTTTTGAACGTCAGATCACATTTGTAGGTGGATCATCAGTGTTAGAGCTAAAATTAGCATGTTTAAAGTGATTTTCATGCTTCCAGGGGCCCAAAACACAAGATTTATGGAATGGTTAAAAGTGCATGAAAATGGCCAATTTACTCACTCTGAGTTCTCAAAAAGGGTTTCTTCACCCCGGGAAGTTAATTAAATACCATTTGGAGGCATTTAATGTTAGAGCAAAAACGGCTGATTTTCGACAAAAGAGATAACACCCCCCCATTACGTCATGCTTCAGAAATGTGGAAAATGGTCCGTTTTCAAATGTTTTATTTTTGAACGTCAGTTCACATTTGTAGGTGGATCATCAGTGTTAGAGCTAACATTAGCATGTTTAAAGTGATTTTCATGCTTCCAGGGGCCCAAAACACAAGATTTATGGAATGGTTAAAAGTGCATGAAAATGGCCAATTTACTCACTCTGAGTTCTCAAAAAGGGTTTCTTCACCCCGGGAAGTTAATTAAATACCATTTGGAGGCATTTAATGTTAGAGCAAAAACGGCTGATTTTCGACAAAAGAGATAACACCCCCCCCCATTACGTCATGCTTCAGAAATGTGGAAAATGGTCCGTTTTCAAATGTTTCATTTTTGAACGTCAGTTCACATTTGTAGGTGGATCATCAGTGTTAGAGCTAAAATTAGCATGTTTAAAGTGATTTTCATGCTTCCAGGGGCCCAAAACACAAGATTTATGGAATGGTTAAAAGTGCATGAAAATGGCCAATTTACTCACTCTGAGTTCTCAAAAAGGGTTTCTTCACCCCGGGAAGTTAATTAAATACCATTTGGAGGCATTTAATGTTCGAGCAAAAACGGCTGATTTTCGACAAAAGAGATAACACCCCCCCCATTACGTCATGCTTCAAAAATGTGGAAAATGGTCCGTTTTCAAATGTTATATTTTTGAACGTAAGTTCACATTTGTAGGTGGATCATCAGTGTTAGAGCTAAAATTAGCATGTTTAAAGTGATTTTCATGCTTCCAGGGGCTCGGGAAGTGAAATAAATGCCATTTGGAGGCATTTAATGTTCGAGCAAAAACGGCTGATTTTCGACAAAAGAGATAACACCCCCCATTACGTCATGCTTCAGAAATGTGGAAAATGGTCCGTTTTCAAATGTTTTATTTTTGAACGTCAGTTCACATTTGTAGGTGGATCATCAGTGTTAGAGCTAAAATTAGCATGTTTAAAGTGATTTTCATGCTTCCAGGGGCCCAAAACACAAGATTTATGGAATGGTTAAAAGTGCATGAAAATGGCCAATTTACTCACTCTGAGTTCTCAAAAAGGGTTTCTTCACCCCGGGAAGTTAATTAAATACCATTTGGAGGCATTTAATGTTAGAGCAAAAACGGCTGATTTTCGACAAAAGAGATAACACCCCCCCATTACGTCATGCTTCAGAAATGTGGAAAATGGTCCGTTTTCAAATGTTTTATTTTTGAACGTCAGTTCACATTTGTAGGTGGATCATCAGTGTTAGAGCTAAAATTAGCATGTTTAAAGTGATTTTCATGCTTCCAGGGGCCCAAAACACAAGATTTATGGAATGGTTAAAAGTGCATGAAAATGGCCAATTTACTCACTCTGAGTTCTCAAAAAGGGTTTCTTCACCCCGGGAAGTTAATTAAATACCATTTGGAGGCATTTAATGTTAGAGCAAAAACGGCTGATTTTCGACAAAAGAGATAACACCCCCCCATTACGTCATGCTTCAGAAATGTGGAAAATGGTCCGTTTTCAAATGTTTTATTTTTGAACGTCAGTTCACATTTGTAGGTGGATCATCAGTGTTAGAGCTAACATTAGCATGTTTAAAGTGATTTTCATGCTTCCAGGGGCCCAAAACACAAGATTTATGGAATGGTTAAAAGTGCATGAAAATGGCCAATTTACTCACTCTGAGTTCTCAAAAAGGGTTTCTTCACCCCGGGAAGTTAATTAAATACCATTTGGAGGCATTTAATGTTAGAGCAAAAACGGCTGATTTTCGACAAAAGAGATAACACCCCCCCATTACGTCATGCTTCAGAAATGTGGAAAATGGTCCGTTTTCAAATGTTTTATTTTTGAACGTCAGTTCACATTTGTAGGTGGATCATCAGTGTTAGAGCTAAAATTAGCATGTTTAAAGTGATTTTCATGCTTCCAGGGGCCCAAAACACAAGATTTATGGAATGGTTAAAAGTGCATGAAAATGGCCAATTTACTCACTCTGAGTTCTCAAAAAGGGTTTCTTCACCCCGGGAAGTTAATTAAATACCATTTGGAGGCATTTAATGTTCGAGAAAAAACGGCTGATTTTCGACAAAAGAGATAACACCCCCCCCCATTACGTCATGCTTCAGAAATGTGGAAAATGGTCCGTTTTCAAATGTTTCATTTTTGAACGTCAGTTCACATTTGTAGGTGGATCATCAGTGTTAGAGCTAAAATTAGCATGTTTAAAGTGATTTTCATGCTTCCAGGGGCCCAAAACACAAGATTTATGGAATGGTTAAAAGTGCATGAAAATGGCCAATTTACTCACTCTGAGTTCTCAAAAAGGGTTTCTTCACCCCGGGAAGTTAATTAAATACCATTTGGAGGCATTTAATGTTCGAGCAAAAACGGCTGATTTTCGACAAAAGAGATAACACCCCCCCCATTACGTCATGCTTCAAAAATGTGGAAAATGGTCCGTTTTCAAATGTTATATTTTTGAACGTAAGTTCACATTTGTAGGTGGATCATCAGTGTTAGAGCTAAAATTAGCATGTTTAAAGTGATTTTCATGCTTCCAGGGGCTCGGGAAGTGAAATAAATGCCATTTGGAGGCATTTAATGTTCGAGCAAAAACGGCTGATTTTCGACAAAAGAGATAACACCCCCCCATTACGTCATGCTTCAGAAATGTGGAAAATGGTCCGTTTTCAAATGTTTTATTTTTGAACGTCAGTTCACATTTGTAGGTGGATCATCAGTGTTAGAGCTAAAATTAGCATGTTTAAAGTGATTTTCATGCTTCCAGGGGCCCAAAACACAAGATTTATGGAATGGTTAAAAGTGCATGAAAATGGCCAATTTACTCACTCTGAGTTCTCAAAAAGGGTTTCTTCACCCCGGGAAGTTAATTAAATACCATTTGGAGGCATTTAATGTTAGAGCAAAAACGGCTGATTTTCGACAAAAGAGATAACACCCCCCCATTACGTCATGCTTCAGAAATGTGGAAAATGGTCCGTTTTCAAATGTTTTATTTTTGAACGTCAGTTCACATTTGTAGGTGGATCATCAGTGTTAGAGCTAAAATTAGCATGTTTAAAGTGATTTTCATGCTTCCAGGGGCTCGGGAAGTTAATTAAATACCATTTGGAGGCATTTAATGTTCTTGCAAAAACGGCTGATTTTCGACAAAAGAGATAACACCCCCCCATTACGTCATGCTTCAGAAATGTGGAAAATGGTCCGTTTCCAAATGTTTTATTTTTGAACGTCAGATCACATTTGTAGGTGGATCATCAGTGTTAGAGCTAAAATTAGCATGTTTAAAGTGATTTTCATGCTTCCAGGGGCCCAAAACACAAGATTTATGGAATGGTTAAAAGTGCATGAAAATGGCCAATTTACTCACTCTGAGTTCTCAAAAAGGGTTTCTTCACCCCGGGAAGTTAATTAAATACCATTTGGAGGCATTTAATGTTAGAGCAAAAACGGCTGATTTTCGACAAAAGAGATAACACCCCCCCATTACGTCATGCTTCAGAAATGTGGAAAATGGTCCGTTTTCAAATGTTTTATTTTTGAACGTCAGTTCACATTTGTAGGTGGATCATCAGTGTTAGAGCTAACATTAGCATGTTTAAAGTGATTTTCATGCTTCCAGGGGCCCAAAACACAAGATTTATGGAATGGTTAAAAGTGCATGAAAATGGCCAATTTACTCACTCTGAGTTCTCAAAAAGGGTTTCTTCACCCCGGGAAGTTAATTAAATACCATTTGGAGGCATTTAATGTTAGAGCAAAAACGGCTGATTTTCGACAAGAGATAACACCCCCCCATTACGTCATGCTTCAGAAATGTGGAAAATGGTCCGTTTTCAAATGTTTTATTTTTGAACGTCAGTTCACATTTGTAGGTGGATCATCAGTGTTAGAGCTAAAATTAGCATGTTTAAAGTGATTTTCATGCTTCCAGGGGCCCAAAACACAAGATTTATGGAATGGTTAAAAGTGCATGAAAATGGCCAATTTACTCACTCTGAGTTCTCAAAAAGGGTTTCTTCACCCCGGGAAGTTAATTAAATACCATTTGGAGGCATTTAATGTTAGAGCAAAAACGGCTGATTTTCGACAAAAGAGATAACACCCCCCCATTACGTCATGCTTCAGAAATGTGGAAAATGGTCCGTTTTCAAATGTTTTATTTTTGAACGTCAGTTCACATTTGTAGGTGGATCATCAGTGTTAGAGCTAAAATTAGCATGTTTAAAGTGATTTTCATGCTTCCAGGGGCTCGGGAAGTTAATTAAATACCATTTGGAGGCATTTAATGTTCTTGCAAAAACGGCTGATTTTCGACAAAAGAGATAACACCCCCCCATTACGTCATGCTTCAGAAATGTGGAAAATGGTCCGTTTCCAAATGTTTTATTTTTGAACGTCAGATCACATTTGTAGGTGGATCATCAGTGTTAGAGCTAAAATTAGCATGTTTAAAGTGATTTTCATGCTTCCAGGGGCCCAAAACACAAGATTTATGGAATGGTTAAAAGTGCATGAAAATGGCCAATTTACTCACTCTGAGTTCTCAAAAAGGGTTTCTTCACCCCGGGAAGTTAATTAAATACCATTTGGAGGCATTTAATGTTAGAGCAAAAACGGCTGATTTTCGACAAAAGAGATAACACCCCCCCATTACGTCATGCTTCAGAAATGTGGAAAATGGTCCGTTTTCAAATGTTTTATTTTTGAACGTCAGTTCACATTTGTAGGTGGATCATCAGTGTTAGAGCTAACATTAGCATGTTTAAAGTGATTTTCATGCTTCCAGGGGCCCAAAACACAAGATTTATGGAATGGTTAAAAGTGCATGAAAATGGCCAATTTACTCACTCTGAGTTCTCAAAAAGGGTTTCTTCACCCCGGGAAGTTAATTAAATACCATTTGGAGGCATTTAATGTTAGAGCAAAAACGGCTGATTTTCGACAAGAGATAACACCCCCCCATTACGTCATGCTTCAGAAATGTGGAAAATGGTCCGTTTTCAAATGTTTTATTTTTGAACGTCAGTTCACATTTGTAGGTGGATCATCAGTGTTAGAGCTAAAATTAGCATGTTTAAAGTGATTTTCATGCTTCCAGGGGCCCAAAACACAAGATTTATGGAATGGTTAAAAGTGCATGAAAATGGCCAATTTACTCACTCTGAGTTCTCAAAAAGGGTTTCTTCACCCCGGGAAGTTAATTAAATACCATTTGGAGGCATTTAATGTTAGAGCAAAAATGGCTGATTTTCGACAAAAGAGATAACACCCCCCCATTACGTCATGCTTCAGAAATGTGGAAAATGGTCCGTTTTCAAATGTTTTATTTTTGAACGTCAGTTCACATTTGTAGGTGGATCATCAGTGTTAGAGCTAAAATTAGCATGTTTAAAGTGATTTTCATGCTTCCAGGGGCCCAAAACACAAGATTTATGGAATGGTTAAAAGTGCATGAAAATGGCCAATTTACTCACTCTGAGTTCTCAAAAAGGGTTTCTTCACCCCGGGAAGTTAATTAAATACCATTTGGAGGCATTTAATGTTCGAGAAAAACGGCTGATTTTCGACAAAAGAGATAACACCCCCCCCTATTACGTCATGCTTCAGAAATGTGGAAAATGGTCCGTTTTCAAATGTTTCATTTTTGAACGTCAGTTCACATTTGTAGGTGGATCATCAGTGTTAGAGCTAAAATTAGCATGTTTAAAGTGATTTTCATGCTTCCAGGGGCCCAAAACACAAGATTTATGGAATGGTTAAAAGTGCATGAAAATGGCCAATTTACTCACTCTGAGTTCTCAAAAAGGGTTTCTTCACCCCGGGAAGTTAATTAAATACCATTTGGAGGCATTTAATGTTCGAGCAAAAACGGCTGATTTTCGACAAAAGAGATAACACCCCCCCCATTACGTCATGCTTCAAAAATGTGGAAAATGGTCCGTTTTCAAATGTTATATTTTTGAACGTAAGTTCACATTTGTAGGTGGATCATCAGTGTTAGAGCTAAAATTAGCATGTTTAAAGTGATTTTCATGCTTCCAGGGGCTCGGGAAGTGAAATAAATGCCATTTGGAGGCATTTAATGTTCGAGCAAAAACGGCTGATTTTCGACAAAAGAGATAACACCCCCCCATTACGTCATGCTTCAGAAATGTGGAAAATGGTCCGTTTTCAAATGTTTTATTTTTGAACGTCAGTTCACATTTGTAGGTGGATCATCAGTGTTAGAGCTAAAATTAGCATGTTTAAAGTGATTTTCATGCTTCCAGGGGCCCAAAACACAAGATTTATGGAATGGTTAAAAGTGCATGAAAATGGCCAATTTACTCACTCTGAGTTCTCAAAAAGGGTTTCTTCACCCCGGGAAGTTAATTAAATACCATTTGGAGGCATTTAATGTTAGAGCAAAAACGGCTGATTTTCGACAAAAGAGATAACACCCCCCCATTACGTCATGCTTCAGAAATGTGGAAAATGGTCCGTTTTCAAATGTTTTATTTTTGAACGTCAGTTCACATTTGTAGGTGGATCATCAGTGTTAGAGCTAAAATTAGCATGTTTAAAGTGATTTTCATGCTTCCAGGGGCTCGGGAAGTTAATTAAATACCATTTGGAGGCATTTAATGTTCTTGCAAAAACGGCTGATTTTCGACAAAAGAGATAACACCCCCCCATTACGTCATGCTTCAGAAATGTGGAAAATGGTCCGTTTCCAAATGTTTTATTTTTGAACGTCAGATCACATTTGTAGGTGGATCATCAGTGTTAGAGCTAAAATTAGCATGTTTAAAGTGATTTTCATGCTTCCAGGGGCCCAAAACACAAGATTTATGGAATGGTTAAAAGTGCATGAAAATGGCCAATTTACTCACTCTGAGTTCTCAAAAAGGGTTTCTTCACCCCGGGAAGTTAATTAAATACCATTTGGAGGCATTTAATGTTAGAGCAAAAACGGCTGATTTTCGACAAAAGAGATAACACCCCCCCATTACGTCATGCTTCAGAAATGTGGAAAATGGTCCGTTTTCAAATGTTTTATTTTTGAACGTCAGTTCACATTTGTAGGTGGATCATCAGTGTTAGAGCTAACATTAGCATGTTTAAAGTGATTTTCATGCTTCCAGGGGCCCAAAACACAAGATTTATGGAATGGTTAAAAGTGCATGAAAATGGCCAATTTACTCACTCTGAGTTCTCAAAAAGGGTTTCTTCACCCCGGGAAGTTAATTAAATACCATTTGGAGGCATTTAATGTTAGAGCAAAAACGGCTGATTTTCGACAAGAGATAACACCCCCCCATTACGTCATGCTTCAGAAATGTGGAAAATGGTCCGTTTTCAAATGTTTTATTTTTGAACGTCAGTTCACATTTGTAGGTGGATCATCAGTGTTAGAGCTAAAATTAGCATGTTTAAAGTGATTTTCATGCTTCCAGGGGCCCAAAACACAAGATTTATGGAATGGTTAAAAGTGCATGAAAATGGCCAATTTACTCACTCTGAGTTCTCAAAAAGGGTTTCTTCACCCCGGGAAGTTAATTAAATACCATTTGGAGGCATTTAATGTTAGAGCAAAAACGGCTGATTTTCGACAAAAGAGATAACACCCCCCCATTACGTCATGCTTCAGAAATGTGGAAAATGGTCCGTTTTCAAATGTTTTATTTTTGAACGTCAGTTCACATTTGTAGGTGGATCATCAGTGTTAGAGCTAAAATTAGCATGTTTAAAGTGATTTTCATGCTTCCAGGGGCCCAAAACACAAGATTTATGGAATGGTTAAAAGTGCATGAAAATGGCCAATTTACTCACTCTGAGTTCTCAAAAAGGGTTTCTTCACCCCGGGAAGTTAATTAAATACCATTTGGAGGCATTTAATGTTCGAGAAAAAACGGCTGATTTTCGACAAAAGAGATAACACCCCCCCCCATTACGTCATGCTTCAGAAATGTGGAAAATGGTCCGTTTTCAAATGTTTCATTTTTGAACGTCAGTTCACATTTGTAGGTGGATCATCAGTGTTAGAGCTAAAATTAGCATGTTTAAAGTGATTTTCATGCTTCCAGGGGCCCAAAACACAAGATTTATGGAATGGTTAAAAGTGCATGAAAATGGCCAATTTACTCACTCTGAGTTCTCAAAAAGGGTTTCTTCACCCCGGGAAGTTAATTAAATACCATTTGGAGGCATTTAATGTTCGAGCAAAAACGGCTGATTTTCGACAAAAGAGATAACACCCCCCCCATTACGTCATGCTTCAAAAATGTGGAAAATGGTCCGTTTTCAAATGTTATATTTTTGAACGTAAGTTCACATTTGTAGGTGGATCATCAGTGTTAGAGCTAAAATTAGCATGTTTAAAGTGATTTTCATGCTTCCAGGGGCTCGGGAAGTGAAATAAATGCCATTTGGAGGCATTTAATGTTCGAGCAAAAACGGCTGATTTTCGACAAAAGAGATAACACCCCCCCATTACGTCATGCTTCAGAAATGTGGAAAATGGTCCGTTTTCAAATGTTTTATTTTTGAACGTCAGTTCACATTTGTAGGTGGATCATCAGTGTTAGAGCTAAAATTAGCATGTTTAAAGTGATTTTCATGCTTCCAGGGGCCCAAAACACAAGATTTATGGAATGGTTAAAAGTGCATGAAAATGGCCAATTTACTCACTCTGAGTTCTCAAAAAGGGTTTCTTCACCCCGGGAAGTTAATTAAATACCATTTGGAGGCATTTAATGTTAGAGCAAAAACGGCTGATTTTCGACAAAAGAGATAACACCCCCCCATTACGTCATGCTTCAGAAATGTGGAAAATGGTCCGTTTTCAAATGTTTTATTTTTGAACGTCAGTTCACATTTGTAGGTGGATCATCAGTGTTAGAGCTAAAATTAGCATGTTTAAAGTGATTTTCATGCTTCCAGGGGCTCGGGAAGTTAATTAAATACCATTTGGAGGCATTTAATGTTCTTGCAAAAACGGCTGATTTTCGACAAAAGAGATAACACCCCCCCATTACGTCATGCTTCAGAAATGTGGAAAATGGTCCGTTTCCAAATGTTTTATTTTTGAACGTCAGATCACATTTGTAGGTGGATCATCAGTGTTAGAGCTAAAATTAGCATGTTTAAAGTGATTTTCATGCTTCCAGGGGCCCAAAACACAAGATTTATGGAATGGTTAAAAGTGCATGAAAATGGCCAATTTACTCACTCTGAGTTCTCAAAAAGGGTTTCTTCACCCCGGGAAGTTAATTAAATACCATTTGGAGGCATTTAATGTTAGAGCAAAAACGGCTGATTTTCGACAAAAGAGATAACACCCCCCCATTACGTCATGCTTCAGAAATGTGGAAAATGGTCCGTTTTCAAATGTTTTATTTTTGAACGTCAGTTCACATTTGTAGGTGGATCATCAGTGTTAGAGCTAACATTAGCATGTTTAAAGTGATTTTCATGCTTCCAGGGGCCCAAAACACAAGATTTATGGAATGGTTAAAAGTGCATGAAAATGGCCAATTTACTCACTCTGAGTTCTCAAAAAGGGTTTCTTCACCCCGGGAAGTTAATTAAATACCATTTGGAGGCATTTAATGTTAGAGCAAAAACGGCTGATTTTCGACAAGAGATAACACCCCCCCATTACGTCATGCTTCAGAAATGTGGAAAATGGTCCGTTTTCAAATGTTTTATTTTTGAACGTCAGTTCACATTTGTAGGTGGATCATCAGTGTTAGAGCTAAAATTAGCATGTTTAAAGTGATTTTCATGCTTCCAGGGGCCCAAAACACAAGATTTATGGAATGGTTAAAAGTGCATGAAAATGGCCAATTTACTCACTCTGAGTTCTCAAAAAGGGTTTCTTCACCCCGGGAAGTTAATTAAATACCATTTGGAGGCATTTAATGTTAGAGCAAAAACGGCTGATTTTCGACAAAAGAGATAACACCCCCCCATTACGTCATGCTTCAGAAATGTGGAAAATGGTCCGTTTTCAAATGTTTTATTTTTGAACGTCAGTTCACATTTGTAGGTGGATCATCAGTGTTAGAGCTAAAATTAGCATGTTTAAAGTGATTTTCATGCTTCCAGGGGCCCAAAACACAAGATTTATGGAATGGTTAAAAGTGCATGAAAATGGCCAATTTACTCACTCTGAGTTCTCAAAAAGGGTTTCTTCACCCCGGGAAGTTAATTAAATACCATTTGGAGGCATTTAATGTTCGAGAAAAAACGGCTGATTTTCGACAAAAGAGATAACACCCCCCCCCATTACGTCATGCTTCAGAAATGTGGAAAATGGTCCGTTTTCAAATGTTTCATTTTTGAACGTCAGTTCACATTTGTAGGTGGATCATCAGTGTTAGAGCTAAAATTAGCATGTTTAAAGTGATTTTCATGCTTCCAGGGGCCCAAAACACAAGATTTATGGAATGGTTAAAAGTGCATGAAAATGGCCAATTTACTCACTCTGAGTTCTCAAAAAGGGTTTCTTCACCCCGGGAAGTTAATTAAATACCATTTGGAGGCATTTAATGTTCGAGCAAAAACGGCTGATTTTCGACAAAAGAGATAACACCCCCCCCATTACGTCATGCTTCAAAAATGTGGAAAATGGTCCGTTTTCAAATGTTATATTTTTGAACGTAAGTTCACATTTGTAGGTGGATCATCAGTGTTAGAGCTAAAATTAGCATGTTTAAAGTGATTTTCATGCTTCCAGGGGCTCGGGAAGTGAAATAAATGCCATTTGGAGGCATTTAATGTTCGAGCAAAAACGGCTGATTTTCGACAAAAGAGATAACACCCCCCATTACGTCATGCTTCAGAAATGTGGAAAATGGTCCGTTTTCAAATGTTTTATTTTTGAACGTCAGTTCACATTTGTAGGTGGATCATCAGTGTTAGAGCTAAAATTAGCATGTTTAAAGTGATTTTCATGCTTCCAGGGGCCCAAAACACAAGATTTATGGAATGGTTAAAAGTGCATGAAAATGGCCAATTTACTCACTCTGAGTTCTCAAAAAGGGTTTCTTCACCCCGGGAAGTTAATTAAATACCATTTGGAGGCATTTAATGTTAGAGCAAAAACGGCTGATTTTCGACAAAAGAGATAACACCCCCCCATTACGTCATGCTTCAGAAATGTGGAAAATGGTCCGTTTTCAAATGTTTTATTTTTGAACGTCAGTTCACATTTGTAGGTGGATCATCAGTGTTAGAGCTAAAATTAGCATGTTTAAAGTGATTTTCATGCTTCCAGGGGCTCGGGAAGTTAATTAAATACCATTTGGAGGCATTTAATGTTCTTGCAAAAACGGCTGATTTTCGACAAAAGAGATAACACCCCCCCATTACGTCATGCTTCAGAAATGTGGAAAATGGTCCGTTTCCAAATGTTTTATTTTTGAACGTCAGATCACATTTGTAGGTGGATCATCAGTGTTAGAGCTAAAATTAGCATGTTTAAAGTGATTTTCATGCTTCCAGGGGCCCAAAACACAAGATTTATGGAATGGTTAAAAGTGCATGAAAATGGCCAATTTACTCACTCTGAGTTCTCAAAAAGGGTTTCTTCACCCCGGGAAGTTAATTAAATACCATTTGGAGGCATTTAATGTTAGAGCAAAAACGGCTGATTTTCGACAAAAGAGATAACACCCCCCCATTACGTCATGCTTCAGAAATGTGGAAAATGGTCCGTTTTCAAATGTTTTATTTTTGAACGTCAGTTCACATTTGTAGGTGGATCATCAGTGTTAGAGCTAACATTAGCATGTTTAAAGTGATTTTCATGCTTCCAGGGGCCCAAAACACAAGATTTATGGAATGGTTAAAAGTGCATGAAAATGGCCAATTTACTCACTCTGAGTTCTCAAAAAGGGTTTCTTCACCCCGGGAAGTTAATTAAATACCATTTGGAGGCATTTAATGTTAGAGCAAAAACGGCTGATTTTCGACAAAAGAGATAACACCCCCCCCCATTACGTCATGCTTCAGAAATGTGGAAAATGGTCCGTTTTCAAATGTTTCATTTTTGAACGTCAGTTCACATTTGTAGGTGGATCATCAGTGTTAGAGCTAAAATTAGCATGTTTAAAGTGATTTTCATGCTTCCAGGGGCCCAAAACACAAGATTTATGGAATGGTTAAAAGTGCATGAAAATGGCCAATTTACTCACTCTGAGTTCTCAAAAAGGGTTTCTTCACCCCGGGAAGTTAATTAAATACCATTTGGAGGCATTTAATGTTCGAGCAAAAACGGCTGATTTTCGACAAAAGAGATAACACCCCCCCCATTACGTCATGCTTCAAAAATGTGGAAAATGGTCCGTTTTCAAATGTTATATTTTTGAACGTAAGTTCACATTTGTAGGTGGATCATCAGTGTTAGAGCTAAAATTAGCATGTTTAAAGTGATTTTCATGCTTCCAGGGGCTCGGGAAGTGAAATAAATGCCATTTGGAGGCATTTAATGTTCGAGCAAAAACGGCTGATTTTCGACAAAAGAGATAACACCCCCCCATTACGTCATGCTTCAGAAATGTGGAAAATGGTCCGTTTTCAAATGTTTTATTTTTGAACGTCAGTTCACATTTGTAGGTGGATCATCAGTGTTAGAGCTAAAATTAGCATGTTTAAAGTGATTTTCATGCTTCCAGGGGCCCAAAACACAAGATTTATGGAATGGTTAAAAGTGCATGAAAATGGCCAATTTACTCACTCTGAGTTCTCAAAAAGGGTTTCTTCACCCCGGGAAGTTAATTAAATACCATTTGGAGGCATTTAATGTTAGAGCAAAAACGGCTGATTTTCGACAAAAGAGATAACACCCCCCCATTACGTCATGCTTCAGAAATGTGGAAAATGGTCCGTTTTCAAATGTTTTATTTTTGAACGTCAGTTCACATTTGTAGGTGGATCATCAGTGTTAGAGCTAAAATTAGCATGTTTAAAGTGATTTTCATGCTTCCAGGGGCTCGGGAAGTTAATTAAATACCATTTGGAGGCATTTAATGTTCTTGCAAAAACGGCTGATTTTCGACAAAAGAGATAACACCCCCCCATTACGTCATGCTTCAGAAATGTGGAAAATGGTCCGTTTCCAAATGTTTTATTTTTGAACGTCAGATCACATTTGTAGGTGGATCATCAGTGTTAGAGCTAACATTAGCATGTTTAAAGTGATTTTCATGCTTCCAGGGGCCCAAAACACAAGATTTATGGAATGGTTAAAAGTGCATGAAAATGGCCAATTTACTCACTCTGAGTTCTCAAAAAGGGTTTCTTCACCCCGGGAAGTTAATTAAATACCATTTGGAGGCATTTAATGTTAGAGCAAAAACGGCTGATTTTCGACAAGAGATAACACCCCCCCATTACGTCATGCTTCAGAAATGTGGAAAATGGTCCGTTTTCAAATGTTTTATTTTTGAACGTCAGTTCACATTTGTAGGTGGATCATCAGTGTTAGAGCTAACATTAGCATGTTTAAAGTGATTTTCATGCTTCCAGGGGCCCAAAACACAAGATTTATGGAATGGTTAAAAGTGCATGAAAATGGCCAATTTACTCACTCTGAGTTCTCAAAAAGGGTTTCTTCACCCCGGGAAGTTAATTAAATACCATTTGGAGGCATTTAATGTTAGAGCAAAAACGGCTGATTTTCGACAAGAGATAACACCCCCCCATTACGTCATGCTTCAGAAATGTGGAAAATGGTCCGTTTTCAAATGTTTTATTTTTGAACGTCAGTTCACATTTGTAGGTGGATCATCAGTGTTAGAGCTAAAATTAGCATGTTTAAAGTGATTTTCATGCTTCCAGGGGCCCAAAACACAAGATTTATGGAATGGTTAAAAGTGCATGAAAATGGCCAATTTACTCACTCTGAGTTCTCAAAAAGGGTTTCTTCACCCCGGGAAGTTAATTAAATACCATTTGGAGGCATTTAATGTTAGAGCAAAAACGGCTGATTTTCGACAAAAGAGATAACACCCCCCCATTACGTCATGCTTCAGAAATGTGGAAAATGGTCCGTTTTCAAATGTTTTATTTTTGAACGTCAGTTCACATTTGTAGGTGGATCATCAGTGTTAGAGCTAAAATTAGCATGTTTAAAGTGATTTTCATGCTTCCAGGGGCCCAAAACACAAGATTTATGGAATGGTTAAAAGTGCATGAAAATGGCCAATTTACTCACTCTGAGTTCTCAAAAAGGGTTTCTTCACCCCGGGAAGTTAATTAAATACCATTTGGAGGCATTTAATGTTCGAGAAAAAACGGCTGATTTTCGACAAAAGAGATAACACCCCCCCCCATTACGTCATGCTTCAGAAATGTGGAAAATGGTCCGTTTTCAAATGTTTCATTTTTGAACGTCAGTTCACATTTGTAGGTGGATCATCAGTGTTAGAGCTAAAATTAGCATGTTTAAAGTGATTTTCATGCTTCCAGGGGCCCAAAACACAAGATTTATGGAATGGTTAAAAGTGCATGAAAATGGCCAATTTACTCACTCTGAGTTCTCAAAAAGGGTTTCTTCACCCCGGGAAGTTAATTAAATACCATTTGGAGGCATTTAATGTTCGAGCAAAAACGGCTGATTTTCGACAAAAGAGATAACACCCCCCCCATTACGTCATGCTTCAAAAATGTGGAAAATGGTCCGTTTTCAAATGTTATATTTTTGAACGTAAGTTCACATTTGTAGGTGGATCATCAGTGTTAGAGCTAAAATTAGCATGTTTAAAGTGATTTTCATGCTTCCAGGGGCTCGGGAAGTGAAATAAATGCCATTTGGAGGCATTTAATGTTCGAGCAAAAACGGCTGATTTTCGACAAAAGAGATAACACCCCCCCATTACGTCATGCTTCAGAAATGTGGAAAATGGTCCGTTTTCAAATGTTTTATTTTTGAACGTCAGTTCACATTTGTAGGTGGATCATCAGTGTTAGAGCTAAAATTAGCATGTTTAAAGTGATTTTCATGCTTCCAGGGGCCCAAAACACAAGATTTATGGAATGGTTAAAAGTGCATGAAAATGGCCAATTTACTCACTCTGAGTTCTCAAAAAGGGTTTCTTCACCCCGGGAAGTTAATTAAATACCATTTGGAGGCATTTAATGTTAGAGCAAAAACGGCTGATTTTCGACAAAAGAGATAACACCCCCCCATTACGTCATGCTTCAGAAATGTGGAAAATGGTCCGTTTTCAAATGTTTTATTTTTGAACGTCAGTTCACATTTGTAGGTGGATCATCCGTGTTAGAGCTAAAATTAGCATGTTTAAAGTGATTTTCATGCTTCCAGGGGCTCGGGAAGTTAATTAAATACCATTTGGAGGCATTTAATGTTCTTGCAAAAACGGCTGATTTTCGACAAAAGAGATAACACCCCCCCATTACGTCATGCTTCAGAAATGTGGAAAATGGTCCGTTTCCAAATGTTTTATTTTTGAACGTCAGATCACATTTGTAGGTGGATCATCAGTGTTAGAGCTAAAATTAGCATGTTTAAAGTGATTTTCATGCTTCCAGGGGCCCAAAACACAAGATTTATGGAATGGTTAAAAGTGCATGAAAATGGCCAATTTACTCACTCTGAGTTCTCAAAAAGGGTTTCTTCACCCCGGGAAGTTAATTAAATACCATTTGGAGGCATTTAATGTTAGAGCAAAAACGGCTGATTTTCGACAAAAGAGATAACACCCCCCCATTACGTCATGCTTCAGAAATGTGGAAAATGGTCCGTTTTCAAATGTTTTATTTTTGAACGTCAGTTCACATTTGTAGGTGGATCATCAGTGTTAGAGCTAACATTAGCATGTTTAAAGTGATTTTCATGCTTCCAGGGGCCCAAAACACAAGATTTATGGAATGGTTAAAAGTGCATGAAAATGGCCAATTTACTCACTCTGAGTTCTCAAAAAGGGTTTCTTCACCCCGGGAAGTTAATTAAATACCATTTGGAGGCATTTAATGTTCGAGCAAAAAAGGCTGATTTTCCACAAAAGAGATAACACTCCCCCATTACGTCATGCTTCAGAAATGTGGAAAATGGTCTGTTTTCAAATGTTTCATTTTTGAACGTCAGTTCACATTTGTAGGTGGATCATCAGTGTTAGAGCTAAAATTAGCATGTTTAAAGTGATTTTCATGCTTCCAGGGGCTCGGGAAGTTAATTAAATACCATTTGGAGGCATTTAATGTTCGAGCAAAAACGGCTGATTTTCGACAAAAGAGATAACACCCCCCCATTACGTCATGCTTCAGAAATGTGGAAAATGGTCCGTTTTCAAATGTTTTATTTTTGAACGTCAGTTCACATTTGTAGGTGGATCATCAGTGTTAGAGCTAAAATTAGCATGTTTAAAGTGATTTTCATGCTTCCAGGGGCCCAAAACACAAGATTTATGGAATGGTTAAAAGTGCATGAAAATGGCCAATTTACTCACTCTGAGTTCTTAAAAAGGGTTTCTTCACCCCGGGAAGTTAATTAAATACCATTTGGAGGCATTTAATGTTAGAGCAAAAACGGCTGATTTTCGACAAGAGATAACACCCCCCCATTACGTCATGCTTCAGAAATGTGGAAAATGGTCCGTTTTCAAATGTTTTATTTTTGAACGTCAGTTCACATTTGTAGGTGGATCATCAGTGTTAGAGCTAAAATTAGCATGTTTAAAGTGATTTTCATGCTTCCAGGGGCCCAAAACACAAGATTTATGGAATGGTTAAAAGTGCATGAAAATGGCCAATTTACTCACTCTGAGTTCTCAAAAAGGGTTTCTTCACCCCGGGAAGTTAATTAAATACCATTTGGAGGCATTTAATGTTAGAGCAAAAACGGCTGATTTTCGACAAAAGAGATAACACCCCCCCATTACGTCATGCTTCAGAAATGTGGAAAATGGTCCGTTTTCAAATGTTTTATTTTTGAACGTCAGTTCACATTTGTAGGTGGATCATCAGTGTTAGAGCTAAAATTAGCATGTTTAAAGTGATTTTCATGCTTCCAGGGGCCCAAAACACAAGATTTATGGAATGGTTAAAAGTGCATGAAAATGGCCAATTTACTCACTCTGAGTTCTCAAAAAGGGTTTCTTCACCCCGGGAAGTTAATTAAATACCATTTGGAGGCATTTAATGTTCGAGAAAAAACGGCTGATTTTCGACAAAAGAGATAACACCCCCCCCCATTACGTCATGCTTCAGAAATGTGGAAAATGGTCCGTTTTCAAATGTTTCATTTTTGAACGTCAGTTCACATTTGTAGGTGGATCATCAGTGTTAGAGCTAAAATTAGCATGTTTAAAGTGATTTTCATGCTTCCAGGGGCCCAAAACACAAGATTTATGGAATGGTTAAAAGTGCATGAAAATGGCCAATTTACTCACTCTGAGTTCTCAAAAAGGGTTTCTTCACCCCGGGAAGTTAATTAAATACCATTTGGAGGCATTTAATGTTCGAGCAAAAACGGCTGATTTTCGACAAAAGAGATAACACCCCCCCCATTACGTCATGCTTCAAAAATGTGGAAAATGGTCCGTTTTCAAATGTTATATTTTTGAACGTAAGTTCACATTTGTAGGTGGATCATCAGTGTTAGAGCTAAAATTAGCATGTTTAAAGTGATTTTCATGCTTCCAGGGGCTCGGGAAGTGAAATAAATGCCATTTGGAGGCATTTAATGTTCGAGCAAAAACGGCTGATTTTCGACAAAAGAGATAACACCCCCCCATTACGTCATGCTTCAGAAATGTGGAAAATGGTCCGTTTTCAAATGTTTTATTTTTGAACGTCAGTTCACATTTGTAGGTGGATCATCAGTGTTAGAGCTAAAATTAGCATGTTTAAAGTGATTTTCATGCTTCCAGGGGCCCAAAACACAAGATTTATGGAATGGTTAAAAGTGCATGAAAATGGCCAATTTACTCACTCTGAGTTCTCAAAAAGGGTTTCTTCACCCCGGGAAGTTAATTAAATACCATTTGGAGGCATTTAATGTTCGAGCAAAAACGGCTGATTTTCGACAAAAGAGATAACACCCCCCCATTACGTCATGCTTCAGAAATGTGGAAAATGGTCCGTTTTGAAATGTTTTATTTTTGAACGTCAGTTCACATTTGTAGGTGGATCATCAGTGTTAGAGCTAAAATTAGCATGTTTAAAGTGATTTTCATGCTTCCAGGGGCTCGGGAAGTTAATTAAATACCATTTGGAGGCATTTAATGTTCGAGCAAAAACGGCTGATTTTCGACAAAAGAGATAACACCCCCCCCCATTACGTCATGCTTCAGAAATGTGGAAAATGGTCCGTTTTCAAATGTTTCATTTTTGAACGTCAGTTCACATTTGTAGGTGGATCATCAGTGTTAGAGCTAAAATTAGCATGTTTAAAGTGATTTTCATGCTTCCAGGGGCCCAAAACACAAGATTTATGGAATGGTTAAAAGTGCATGAAAATGGCCAATTTACTCACTCTGAGTTCTCAAAAAGGGTTTCTTCACCCCGGGAAGTTAATTAAATACCATTTGGAGGCATTTAATGTTAGAGCAAAAACGGCTGATTTTCGACAAAAGAGATAACACCCCCCCCATTACGTCATGCTTCAGAAATGTGGAAAATGGTCCGTTTTCAAATGTTATATTTTTGAACGTAAGTTCACATTTGTAGGTGGATCATCAGTGTTAGAGCTAAAATTAGCATGTTTAAAGTGATTTTCATGCTTCCAGGGGCTCGGGAAGTGAAATAAATGCCATTTGGAGGCATTTAATGTTCGAGCAAAAACGGCTGATTTTCGACAAAAGAGATAACACCCCCCCATTACGTCATGCTTCAGAAATGTGGAAAATGGTCCGTTTTCAAATGTTTTATTTTTGAACGTCAGTTCACATTTGTAGGTGGATCATCAGTGTTAGAGCTAAAATTAGCATGTTTAAAGTGATTTTCATGCTTCCAGGGGCCCAAAACACAAGATTTATGGAATGGTTAAAAGTGCATGAAAATGGCCAATTTACTCACTCTGAGTTCTCAAAAAGGGTTTCTTCACCCCGGGAAGTTAATTAAATACCATTTGGAGGCATTTAATGTTAGAGCAAAAACGGCTGATTTTCGACAAAAGAGATAACACCCCCCCATTACGTCATGCTTCAGAAATGTGGAAAATGGTCCGTTTTCAAATGTTTTATTTTTGAACGTCAGTTCACATTTGTAGGTGGATCATCAGTGTTAGAGCTAAAATTAGCATGTTTAAAGTGATTTTCATGCTTCCAGGGGCTCGGGAAGTTAATTAAATACCATTTGGAGGCATTTAATGTTCTTGCAAAAACGGCTGATTTTCGACAAAAGAGATAACACCCCCCCATTACGTCATGCTTCAGAAATGTGGAAAATGGTCCGTTTCCAAATGTTTTATTTTTGAACGTCAGATCACATTTGTAGGTGGATCATCAGTGTTAGAGCTAAAATTAGCATGTTTAAAGTGATTTTCATGCTTCCAGGGGCCCAAAACACAAGATTTATGGAATGGTTAAAAGTGCATGAAAATGGCCAATTTACTCACTCTGAGTTCTCAAAAAGGGTTTCTTCACCCCGGGAAGTTAATTAAATACCATTTGGAGGCATTTAATGTTAGAGCAAAAACGGCTGATTTTCGACAAAAGAGATAACACCCCCCCATTACGTCATGCTTCAGAAATGTGGAAAATGGTCCGTTTTCAAATGTTTTATTTTTGAACGTCAGTTCACATTTGTAGGTGGATCATCAGTGTTAGAGCTAACATTAGCATGTTTAAAGTGATTTTCATGCTTCCAGGGGCCCAAAACACAAGATTTATGGAATGGTTAAAAGTGCATGAAAATGGCCAATTTACTCACTCTGAGTTCTCAAAAAGGGTTTCTTCACCCCGGGAAGTTAATTAAATACCATTTGGAGGCATTTAATGTTAGAGCAAAAACGGCTGATTTTCGACAAGAGATAACACCCCCCCATTACGTCATGCTTCAGAAATGTGGAAAATGGTCCGTTTTCAAATGTTTTATTTTTGAACGTCAGTTCACATTTGTAGGTGGATCATCAGTGTTAGAGCTAAAATTAGCATGTTTAAAGTGATTTTCATGCTTCCAGGGGCCCAAAACACAAGATTTATGGAATGGTTAAAAGTGCATGAAAATGGCCAATTTACTCACTCTGAGTTCTCAAAAAGGGTTTCTTCACCCCGGGAAGTTAATTAAATACCATTTGGAGGCATTTAATGTTAGAGCAAAAACGGCTGATTTTCGACAAAAGAGATAACACCCCCCCATTACGTCATGCTTCAGAAATGTGGAAAATGGTCCGTTTTCAAATGTTTTATTTTTGAACGTCAGTTCACATTTGTAGGTGGATCATCAGTGTTAGAGCTAAAATTAGCATGTTTAAAGTGATTTTCATGCTTCCAGGGGCCCAAAACACAAGATTTATGGAATGGTTAAAAGTGCATGAAAATGGCCAATTTACTCACTCTGAGTTCTCAAAAAGGGTTTCTTCACCCCGGGAAGTTAATTAAATACCATTTGGAGGCATTTAATGTTCGAGAAAAAACGGCTGATTTTCGACAAAAGAGATAACACCCCCCCCCATTACGTCATGCTTCAGAAATGTGGAAAATGGTCCGTTTTCAAATGTTTCATTTTTGAACGTCAGTTCACATTTGTAGGTGGATCATCAGTGTTAGAGCTAAAATTAGCATGTTTAAAGTGATTTTCATGCTTCCAGGGGCCCAAAACACAAGATTTATGGAATGGTTAAAAGTGCATGAAAATGGCCAATTTACTCACTCTGAGTTCTCAAAAAGGGTTTCTTCACCCCGGGAAGTTAATTAAATACCATTTGGAGGCATTTAATGTTCGAGCAAAAACGGCTGATTTTCGACAAAAGAGATAACACCCCCCCCATTACGTCATGCTTCAAAAATGTGGAAAATGGTCCGTTTTCAAATGTTATATTTTTGAACGTAAGTTCACATTTGTAGGTGGATCATCAGTGTTAGAGCTAAAATTAGCATGTTTAAAGTGATTTTCATGCTTCCAGGGGCTCGGGAAGTGAAATAAATGCCATTTGGAGGCATTTAATGTTCGAGCAAAAACGGCTGATTTTCGACAAAAGAGATAACACCCCCCCATTACGTCATGCTTCAGAAATGTGGAAAATGGTCCGTTTTCAAATGTTTTATTTTTGAACGTCAGTTCACATTTGTAGGTGGATCATCAGTGTTAGAGCTAAAATTAGCATGTTTAAAGTGATTTTCATGCTTCCAGGGGCCCAAAACACAAGATTTATGGAATGGTTAAAAGTGCATGAAAATGGCCAATTTACTCACTCTGAGTTCTCAAAAAGGGTTTCTTCACCCCGGGAAGTTAATTAAATACCATTTGGAGGCATTTAATGTTAGAGCAAAAACGGCTGATTTTCGACAAAAGAGATAACACCCCCCCATTACGTCATGCTTCAGAAATGTGGAAAATGGTCCGTTTTCAAATGTTTTATTTTTGAACGTCAGTTCACATTTGTAGGTGGATCATCAGTGTTAGAGCTAAAATTAGCATGTTTAAAGTGATTTTCATGCTTCCAGGGGCTCGGGAAGTTAATTAAATACCATTTGGAGGCATTTAATGTTCTTGCAAAAACGGCTGATTTTCGACAAAAGAGATAACACCCCCCCATTACGTCATGCTTCAGAAATGTGGAAAATGGTCCGTTTCCAAATGTTTTATTTTTGAACGTCAGATCACATTTGTAGGTGGATCATCAGTGTTAGAGCTAAAATTAGCATGTTTAAAGTGATTTTCATGCTTCCAGGGGCCCAAAACACAAGATTTATGGAATGGTTAAAAGTGCATGAAAATGGCCAATTTACTCACTCTGAGTTCTCAAAAAGGGTTTCTTCACCCCGGGAAGTTAATTAAATACCATTTGGAGGCATTTAATGTTAGAGCAAAAACGGCTGATTTTCGACAAAAGAGATAACACCCCCCCATTACGTCATGCTTCAGAAATGTGGAAAATGGTCCGTTTTCAAATGTTTTATTTTTGAACGTCAGTTCACATTTGTAGGTGGATCATCAGTGTTAGAGCTAACATTAGCATGTTTAAAGTGATTTTCATGCTTCCAGGGGCCCAAAACACAAGATTTATGGAATGGTTAAAAGTGCATGAAAATGGCCAATTTACTCACTCTGAGTTCTCAAAAAGGGTTTCTTCACCCCGGGAAGTTAATTAAATACCATTTGGAGGCATTTAATGTTAGAGCAAAAACGGCTGATTTTCGACAAGAGATAACACCCCCCCATTACGTCATGCTTCAGAAATGTGGAAAATGGTCCGTTTTCAAATGTTTTATTTTTGAACGTCAGTTCACATTTGTAGGTGGATCATCAGTGTTAGAGCTAAAATTAGCATGTTTAAAGTGATTTTCATGCTTCCAGGGGCCCAAAACACAAGATTTATGGAATGGTTAAAAGTGCATGAAAATGGCCAATTTACTCACTCTGAGTTCTCAAAAAGGGTTTCTTCACCCCGGGAAGTTAATTAAATACCATTTGGAGGCATTTAATGTTAGAGCAAAAACGGCTGATTTTCGACAAAAGAGATAACACCCCCCCATTACGTCATGCTTCAGAAATGTGGAAAATGGTCCGTTTTCAAATGTTTTATTTTTGAACGTCAGTTCACATTTGTAGGTGGATCATCAGTGTTAGAGCTAAAATTAGCATGTTTAAAGTGATTTTCATGCTTCCAGGGGCCCAAAACACAAGATTTATGGAATGGTTAAAAGTGCATGAAAATGGCCAATTTACTCACTCTGAGTTCTCAAAAAGGGTTTCTTCACCCCGGGAAGTTAATTAAATACCATTTGGAGGCATTTAATGTTCGAGAAAAAACGGCTGATTTTCGACAAAAGAGATAACACCCCCCCCCATTACGTCATGCTTCAGAAATGTGGAAAATGGTCCGTTTTCAAATGTTTCATTTTTGAACGTCAGTTCACATTTGTAGGTGGATCATCAGTGTTAGAGCTAAAATTAGCATGTTTAAAGTGATTTTCATGCTTCCAGGGGCCCAAAACACAAGATTTATGGAATGGTTAAAAGTGCATGAAAATGGCCAATTTACTCACTCTGAGTTCTCAAAAAGGGTTTCTTCACCCCGGGAAGTTAATTAAATACCATTTGGAGGCATTTAATGTTCGAGCAAAAACGGCTGATTTTCGACAAAAGAGATAACACCCCCCCCATTACGTCATGCTTCAAAAATGTGGAAAATGGTCCGTTTTCAAATGTTATATTTTTGAACGTAAGTTCACATTTGTAGGTGGATCATCAGTGTTAGAGCTAAAATTAGCATGTTTAAAGTGATTTTCATGCTTCCAGGGGCTCGGGAAGTGAAATAAATGCCATTTGGAGGCATTTAATGTTCGAGCAAAAACGGCTGATTTTCGACAAAAGAGATAACACCCCCCCATTACGTCATGCTTCAGAAATGTGGAAAATGGTCCGTTTTCAAATGTTTTATTTTTGAACGTCAGTTCACATTTGTAGGTGGATCATCAGTGTTAGAGCTAAAATTAGCATGTTTAAAGTGATTTTCATGCTTCCAGGGGCCCAAAACACAAGATTTATGGAATGGTTAAAAGTGCATGAAAATGGCCAATTTACTCACTCTGAGTTCTCAAAAAGGGTTTCTTCACCCCGGGAAGTTAATTAAATACCATTTGGAGGCATTTAATGTTAGAGCAAAAACGGCTGATTTTCGACAAAAGAGATAACACCCCCCCATTACGTCATGCTTCAGAAATGTGGAAAATGGTCCGTTTTCAAATGTTTTATTTTTGAACGTCAGTTCACATTTGTAGGTGGATCATCAGTGTTAGAGCTAAAATTAGCATGTTTAAAGTGATTTTCATGCTTCCAGGGGCTCGGGAAGTTAATTAAATACCATTTGGAGGCATTTAATGTTCTTGCAAAAACGGCTGATTTTCGACAAAAGAGATAACACCCCCCCATTACGTCATGCTTCAGAAATGTGGAAAATGGTCCGTTTCCAAATGTTTTATTTTTGAACGTCAGATCACATTTGTAGGTGGATCATCAGTGTTAGAGCTAAAATTAGCATGTTTAAAGTGATTTTCATGCTTCCAGGGGCCCAAAACACAAGATTTATGGAATGGTTAAAAGTGCATGAAAATGGCCAATTTACTCACTCTGAGTTCTCAAAAAGGGTTTCTTCACCCCGGGAAGTTAATTAAATACCATTTGGAGGCATTTAATGTTAGAGCAAAAACGGCTGATTTTCGACAAAAGAGATAACACCCCCCCATTACGTCATGCTTCAGAAATGTGGAAAATGGTCCGTTTTCAAATGTTTTATTTTTGAACGTCAGTTCACATTTGTAGGTGGATCATCAGTGTTAGAGCTAACATTAGCATGTTTAAAGTGATTTTCATGCTTCCAGGGGCCCAAAACACAAGATTTATGGAATGGTTAAAAGTGCATGAAAATGGCCAATTTACTCACTCTGAGTTCTCAAAAAGGGTTTCTTCACCCCGGGAAGTTAATTAAATACCATTTGGAGGCATTTAATGTTCGAGCAAAAAAGGCTGATTTTCCACAAAAGAGATAACACTCCCCCATTACGTCATGCTTCAGAAATGTGGAAAATGGTCTGTTTTCAAATGTTTCATTTTTGAACGTCAGTTCACATTTGTAGGTGGATCATCAGTGTTAGAGCTAAAATTAGCATGTTTAAAGTGATTTTCATGCTTCCAGGGGCTCGGGAAGTTAATTAAATACCATTTGGAGGCATTTAATGTTCGAGCAAAAACGGCTGATTTTCGACAAAAGAGATAACACCCCCCCATTACGTCATGCTTCAGAAATGTGGAAAATGGTCCGTTTTCAAATGTTTTATTTTTGAACGTCAGTTCACATTTGTAGGTGGATCATCAGTGTTAGAGCTAAAATTAGCATGTTTAAAGTGATTTTCATGCTTCCAGGGGCCCAAAACACAAGATTTATGGAATGGTTAAAAGTGCATGAAAATGGCCAATTTACTCACTCTGAGTTCTCAAAAAGGGTTTCTTCACCCCGGGAAGTTAATTAAATACCATTTGGAGGCATTTAATGTTAGAGCAAAAACGGCTGATTTTCGACAAGAGATAACACCCCCCCATTACGTCATGCTTCAGAAATGTGGAAAATGGTCCGTTTTCAAATGTTTTATTTTTGAACGTCAGTTCACATTTGTAGGTGGATCATCGGTGTTAGAGCTAAAATTAGCATGTTTAAAGTGATTTTCATGCTTCCAGGGGCCCAAAACACAAGATTTATGGAATGGTTAAAAGTGCATGAAAATGGCCAATTTACTCACTCTGAGTTCTCAAAAAGGGTTTCTTCACCCCGGGAAGTTAATTAAATACCATTTGGAGGCATTTAATGTTCGAGAAAAAACGGCTGATTTTCGACAAAAGAGATAACACCCCCCCCCATTACGTCATGCTTCAGAAATGTGGAAAATGGTCCGTTTTCAAATGTTTCATTTTTGAACGTCAGTTCACATTTGTAGGTGGATCATCAGTGTTAGAGCTAAAATTAGCATGTTTAAAGTGATTTTCATGCTTCCAGGGGCCCAAAACACAAGATTTATGGAATGGTTAAAAGTGCATGAAAATGGCCAATTTACTCACTCTGAGTTCTCAAAAAGGGTTTCTTCACCCCGGGAAGTTAATTAAATACCATTTGGAGGCATTTAATGTTCGAGCAAAAACGGCTGATTTTCGACAAAAGAGATAACACCCCCCCCATTACGTCATGCTTCAAAAATGTGGAAAATGGTCCGTTTTCAAATGTTATATTTTTGAACGTAAGTTCACATTTGTAGGTGGATCATCAGTGTTAGAGCTAAAATTAGCATGTTTAAAGTGATTTTCATGCTTCCATGGGCTCGGGAAGTGAAATAAATGCCATTTGGAGGCATTTAATGTTCGAGCAAAAACGGCTGATTTTCGACAAAAGAGATAACACCCCCCCATTACGTCATGCTTCAGAAATGTGGAAAATGGTCCGTTTTCAAATGTTTTATTTTTGAACGTCAGTTCACATTTGTAGGTGGATCATCAGTGTTAGAGCTAAAATTAGCATGTTTAAAGTGATTTTCATGCTTCCAGGGGCCCAAAACACAAGATTTATGGAATGGTTAAAAGTGCATGAAAATGGCCAATTTACTCACTCTGAGTTCTCAAAAAGGGTTTTTTTCACCCCGGGAAGTTAATTAAATACCATTTGGAGGCATTTAATGTTCGAGCAAAAACGGCTGATTTTCGACAAAAGAGATAACACCCCCCCATTACGTCATGCTTCAGAAATGTGGAAAATGGTCCGTTTTGAAATGTTTTATTTTTGAACGTCAGTTCACATTTGTAGGTGGATCATCAGTGTTAGAGCTAAAATTAGCATGTTTAAAGTGATTTTCATGCTTCCAGGGGCTCGGGAAGTTAATTAAATACCATTTGGAGGCATTTAATGTTCGAGCAAAAACGGCTGATTTTCGACAAAAGAGATAACACCCCCCCATTACGTCATGCTTCAGAAATGTGGAAAATGGTCCGTTTTCAAATGTTTTATTTTTGAACGTCAGTTCACATTTGTAGGTGGATCATCAGTGTTAGAGCTAAAATTAGCATGTGTAAAGTGATTTTCATGCTTCCAGGGGCTCGGGAAGTGAAATAAATACCATTTGGAGGCATTTAATGTTCGAGCAAAAACGGCTGATTTTCGACAAAAGAGATAACACCCCCCCATTACGTCATGCTTCAGAAATGTGGAAAATGGTCCGTTTTCAAATGTTTTATTTTTGAACGTCAGTTCACATTTGTAGGTGGATCATCAGTGTTAGAGCTAAAATTAGCATGTTTAATGTGATTTTCATGCTTCCAGGGGCTCGGGAAGTGAAATAAATACCATTTGGAGGCATTTAATGTTCGAGCAAAAACGGCTGATTTTCGACAAAAGAGATAACACCCCCCCCATTACGTCATGCTTCAGAAATGTGGAAAATGGTCCGTTTTCAAATGTTTTATTTTTGAACGTCAGTTCACATTTGTAGGTGGATCATCAGTGTTAGAGCTAAAATTAGCATGTTTAAAGTGATTTTCATGCTTCCAGGGGCTCGGGAAGTGAAATAAATACCATTTGGAGGCATTTAATGTTCGAGCAAAAGCGGCTGATTTTCGACAAAAGAGATAACACCCCCCCATTACGTCATGCTTCAGAAATGTGGAAAATGGTCCGTTTTCAAATGTTTTATTTTTGAACGTCAGTTCACATTTGTAGGTGGATCATCAGTGTTAGAGCTAAAATTAGCATGTTTAAAGTGATTTTCATGCTTCCAGGGGCTCGGGAAGTGAAATAAATACCATTTGGAGGCATTTAATGTTCGAGCAAAAACGGCTGATTTTCGACAAAAGAGATAACACCCCCCCATTACGTCATGCTTCAGAAATGTGGAAAATGGTCCGTTTTCAAATGTTTTATTTTTGAACGTCAGTTCACATTTGTAGGTGGATCATCAGTGTTAGAGCTAAAATTAGCATGTTTAAAGTGATTTTCATGCTTCCAGGGGCTCGGGAAGTGAAATAAATACCATTTGGAGGCATTTAATGTTCGAGCAAAAACGGCTGATTTTCGACAAAAGAGATAACACCCCCCCATTACGTCATGCTTCAGAAATGTGGAAAATGGTCCGTTTTCAAATGTTTTATTTTTGAACGTCAGTTCACATTTGTAGGTGGATCATCAGTGTTAGAGCTAAAATTAGCATGTTTAAAGTGATTTTCATGCTTCCAGGGGCTCGGGAAGTGAAATAAATACCATTTGGAGGCATTTAATGTTCGAGCAAAAACGGCTGATTTTCGACAAAAGAGATAACACCCCCCCATTACGTCATGCTTCAGAAATGTGGAAAATGGTCCGTTTTCAAATGTTTTATTTTTGAACGTAAGTTCACATTTGTAGGTGGCTCATCAGTGTTAGAGCTAAAATTAGCATGTTTAAAGTGATTTTCATGCTTCCAGGGGCTCGGGAAGTTAATTAAATACCATTTGGAGGCATTTAATGTTCGAGCAAAAACGGCTGATTTTCGACAAAAGAGATAACACCCCCCCCATTACGTCATGCTTCAGAAATGTGGAGAATGGTCCGTTTTCAAATGTTTTATTTTTGAACGTCAGTTCACATTTGTAGGTGGATCATCAGTGTTAGAGCTAAAATTAGCATGTTTAAAGTGATTTTCATGCTTCCAGGGGCCCAAAACACAAGATTTATGGAATGGTTAAAAGTGCATGAAAATGGCCAATTTACTCACTCTTAGTTCTCAAGGGTTTCTTCACCCCGGGAAGTTAATTAAATACCATTTGGAGGCATTTAATGTTAGAGCAAAAACGGCTGATTTTCGACAAAAGAGATAACACCCCCCCATTACGTCATGCTTCAGAAATGTGGAAAATGGTCCGTTTTCAAATGTTTTATTTTTGAACGTCAGTTCACATTTGTAGGTGGATCATCAGTGTTAGAGCTAAAATTAGCATGTTTAAAGTGATTTTCATGCTTCTTGGGGCCCAAAACACAAGATTTATGGAATGGTTAAAAGTGCATGAAAATGGCCAATTTACTCACTCTGAGTTCTCAAAAAGGGTTTCTTCACCCCGGGAAGTTAATTAAATACCATTTGGAGGCATTTAATGTTAGAGCAAAAACGGCTGATTTTCGACAAAAGAGATAACACCCCCCCATTACGTCATGCTTCAGAAATGTGGAAAATGGTCCGTTTTCAAATGTTTTATTTTTGAACGTAAGTTCACATTTGTAGGTGGATCAGCAGTGTTAGAGCTAAAATTAGCATGTTTAAAGTGATTTTCATGCTTCCAGGGGCTCGGGAAGTTAATTAAATACCATTTGGAGGCATTTAATGTTCGAGCAAAAACGGCTGATTTTCGACAAAAGAGATAACACCCCCCCATTACGTCATGCTTCAGAAATGTGGAAAATGGTCCGTTTTCAAATGTTTTATTTTTGAACGTCAGTTCACATTTGTAGGTGGATCATCAGTGTTAGAGCTAAAATTAGCATGTTTAAAGTGATTTTCATGCTTCCAGGGGCTCGGGAAGTTAATTAAATACCATTTGGAGGCATTTAATGTTCGAGCAAAAACGGCTGATTTTCGACAAAAGAGATAACACCCCCCATTACGTCATGCGTCAGAAATGTGGAAAATGGTCTGTTTTCAAATGTTTTATTTTTGAACGTCAGTTCACATTTGTAGGTGGATCATCAGTGTTAGAGCTAAAATTAGCATGTTTAAAGTGATTTTCATGCTTCCAGGGGCCCAAAAGACAAGATTTATGGAATGGTTAAAAGTGCATGAAAATGGCCAATTTACTCACCCTGAGTTCTCAAAAAGGGTTTCTTCACCCCGGGAAGTTAATTAAATACCATTTGGAGGCATTTAATGTTCGAGCAAAAACGGCTGATTTTCGACAAAAGAGATAACACCCCCCCATTACGTCATGCTTCAGAAATGTGGAAAATGGTCCGTTTTCGAATGTTTTATTTTTGAACGTCAGTTCACATTTGTAGGTGGATCATCAGTGTTAGAGCTAAAATTAGCATGTTTAAAGTGATTTTCATGCTTCTTGGGGCCCAAAACACAAGATTTATGGAATGGTTAAAAGTGCATGAAAATGGCCAATTTACTCACTCTGAGTTCTCAAAAAGGGTTTCTTCACCCCGGGAAGTTAATTAAATACCATTTGGAGGCATTTAATGTTCGAGCAAAAACGGATGATTTTCGACAAAAGAGATAACACCCCCCCATTACGTCATGCTTCAGAAATGTGGAAAATGGTCCGTTTTCAAATGTTTTATTTTTGAACGTCAGTTCACATTTGTAGGTGGATCATCAGTGTTAGAGCTAAAATTAGCATGTTTAAAGTGATTTTCATGCTTCCAGGGGCCCAAAACACAAGATTTATGGAATGGTTAAAAGTGCATGAAAATGGCCAATTTACTCACTCTGAGTTCTCAAAAAGGGTTTCTTCACCCCGGGAAGTTAATTAAATACCATTTGGAGGCATTTAATGTTCGAGCAAAAACGGCTGATTTTCGACAAAAGAGATAACACCCCCCCATTACGTCATGCTTCAGAAATGTGGAAAATGGTCCGTTTTCAAATGTTTTATTTTTGAACGTCAGTTCACATTTGTAGGTGGATCATCAGTGTTAGAGCTAAAATTAGCATGTTTAAAGTGATTTTCATGCTTCCAGGGGCCCAAAACACAAGATTTATGGAATGGTTAAAAGTGCATGAAAATGGCCAATTTACTCACTCTGAGTTCTCAAAAAGGGTTTCTTCACCCCGGGAAGTTAATTAAATACCATTTGGAGGCATTTAATGTTCGAGCAAAAACGGCTGATTTTCGACAAAAGAGATAACACCCCCCCCATTACGTCATGCTTCAGAAATGTGGAAAATGGTCCGTTTTCAAATGTTTTATTTTTGAACGTCAGTTCAAATTTGTAGGTGGATCATCAGTGTTAGAGCTAAAATTAGCATGTTTAAAGTGATTTTCATGCTTCCAGGGGCCCAAAACACAAGATTTATGGAATGGTTAAAAGTGCATGAAAATGGCCAATTTACTCACTCTGAGTTCTCAAAAAGGGTTTCTTCACCCCGGGAAGTTAATTAAATACCATTTGGAGGCATTTAATGTTTGAGCAAAAACGGCTGATTTTCGACAAAAGAGATAACACCCCCCCATTACGTCATGCTTCAGAAATGTGGAAAATGGTCCGTTTTCAAATGTTTTATTTTTGAACGTAAGTTCACATTTGTAGGTGGATCATCAGTGTTAGAGCTAAAATTAGCATGTTTAAAGTGATTTTCATGCTTCCAGGGGCTCGGGAAGTGAAATAAATACCATTTGGAGGCATTTAATGTTCGAGCAAAAACGGCTGATTTTCGACAAAAGAGATAACACCCCCCCATTACGTCATGCTTCAGAAATGTGGAAAATGGTCCATTTTCAAATGTTTTATTTTTGAACGTCAGTTCACATTTGTAGGTGGATCATCAGTGTTAGAGCTAAAATTAGCATGTTTAAAGTGATTTTCATGCTTCCAGGGGCTCGGGAAGTTAATTAAATACCATTTGGAGGCATTTAATGTTCGAGCAAAAACGGCTGATTTTCGACAAAAGAGATAACACCCCCCCATTACGTAATGCTTCAGAAATGTGGAAAATGGTCCGTTTTCAAATGTTTTATTTTTGAACGTCAGTTCACATTTGTAGGTGGATCATCAGTGTTAGAGCTAAAATTAGCATGTTTAAAGTGATTTTCATGCTTCCAGGGGCCCAAAACACAAGATTTATGGAATGGTTAAAAGTGCATGAAAATGGCCAATTTACTCACTCTGAGTTCTCAAAAAGGGTTTCTTCACCCCGGGAAGTTAATTAAATACCATTTGGAGGCATTTAATGTTCGAGCAAAAACGGCTGATTTTCGACAAAAGAGATAACACCCGCCCATTACGTCATGCTTCAGAAATGTGGAAAATGGTCCGTTTTCAAATGTTTTATTTTTGAACGTAAGTTCACATTTGTAGGTGGATCATCAGTGTTAGAGCTAAAATTAGCATGTTTAAAGTGATTTTCATGCTTCCAGGGGCTCGGGAAGTTAATTAAATACCATTTGGAGGCATTTAATGTTCGAGCAAAACCGGCTGATTTTCGACAAAAGAGATAACACCCCCCATTACGTCATGCTTCAGAAATGTGGAAAATGGTCTGTTTTCAAATGTTTTATTTTTGAACGTCAGTTCACATTTGTAGGTGGATCATCAGTGTTAGAGCTAAAATTAGCATGTTTAAAGTGATTTTCATGCTTCCAGGGGCCCAAAACACAAGATTTATGGAAAAGTTAAAAGTGCATGAAAATGGCCAATTTACTCACTCTGAGTTCTCAAAAAGGGTTTCTTCACCCCGGGAAGTTAATTAAATACCATTTGGAGGCATTTAATGTTAGAGCAAAAACGGCTGATTTTCGACAAAAGAGATAACACCCCCCCATTACGTCATGCTTCAGAAATGTGGAAAATGGTCCGTTTTCAAATGTTTTATTTTTGAATGTCAGTTCACATTTGTAGGTGGATCATCAGTGTTAGAGCTAAAATTAGCATGTTTAAAGTGATTTTCATGCTTCCAGGGGCCCAAAACACAAGATTTATGGAATGGTTAAAAGTGCATGAAAATGGCCAATTTACTCACTCTGAGTTCTCAAAAAGGGTTTCTTCACCCCGGGAAGTTAATTAAATACCATTTGGAGGCATTTAATGTTAGAGCAAAAACGGCTGATTTTCGACAAAAGAGATAACACCCCCCCATTACGTCATGCTTCAGAAATGTGGAAAATGGTCCGTTTTCAAATGTTTTATTTTTGAACGTCAGTTCACATTTGTAGGTGGATCATCAGTGTTAGAGCTAAAATTAGCATGTTTAAAGTGATTTTCATGCTTCCAGGGGCTCGGGAAGTTAATTAAATACCATTTGGAGGCATTTAATGTTCGAGCAAAAACGGCTGATTTTCGACAAAAGAGATAACACCCCCCCATTACGTCATGCTTCAGAAATGTGGAAAATGGTCCGTTTTCAAATGTTTTATTTTTGAACGTCAGTTCACATTTGTAGGTGGATCATCAGTGTTAGAGCTAAAATTAGCATGTTTAAAGTGATTTTCATGCTTCCAGGGGCCCAAAACACAAGATTTATGGAATGGTTAAAAGTGCATGAAAATGGCCAATTTACTCACTCTGAGTTCTCAAAAAGGGTTTCTTCACCCCGGGAAGTTAATTAAATACCATTTGGAGGCATTTAATGTTAGAGCAAAAACGGCTGATTTTCGACAAAAGAGATAACACCCCCCCATTACGTCATGCTTCAGAAATGTGGAAAATGGTCCGTTTTCAAATGTTTTATTTTTGAACGTCAGTTCACATTTGTAGGTGGATCATCAGTGTTAGAGCTAAAATTAGCATGTTTAAAGTGATTTTCATGCTTCCAGGGGCTCGGGAAGTGAAATAAATACCATTTGGAGGCATTTAATGTTCGAGCAAAAACGGCTGATTTTCGACAAAAGAGATAACACCCCCCATTACGTCATGCTTCAGAAATGTGGAAAATGGTCCGTTTTCAAATGTTTTATTTTTGAACGTCAGTTCACATTTGTAGGTGGATCATCAGTATTAGAGCTAAAATTAGCATGTTTAAAGTGATTTTCATGCTTCCAGGGGCTCGGGAAGTTAATTAAATACCATTTGGAGGCATTTAATGTTCGAGCAAAAACGGCTGATTTTCGACAAAAGAGATAACACCCCCCCATTACGTCATGCTTCAGAAATGTGGAAAATGGTCCGTTTTCAAATGTTTTATTTTTGAACGTCAGTTCACATTTGTAGGTGGATCATCAGTGTTAGAGCTAAAATTAGAATGTTTAAAGTGATTTTCATGCTTCCAGGGGCCCAAAACACAAGATTTATGGAATGGTTAAAAGTGCATGAAAATGGCCAATTTACTCACTCTGAGTTCTCAAAAAGGGTTTCTTCACCCCGGGAAGTTAATTAAATACCATTTGGAGGCATTTAATGTTAGAGCAAAAACGGCTGATTTTCGACAAAAGAGATAACACCCCCCCCATTACGTCATGATTCAGAAATGTGGAAAATGGTCCGTTTTCAAATGTTTTATTTTTGAACGTCAGTTCACATTTGTAGGTGGATCATCAGTGTTAGAGCTAAAATTAGCATGTTTAAAGTGATTTTCATGCTTCCAGGAAGTGAAATAAATACCATTTGGAGGCATTTAATGTTCGAGCAAAAACGGCTGATTTTCGACAAAAGAGATAACACCCCCCCATTACGTCATGCTTCAGAAATGTGGAAAATGGTCCTTTTTCAAATGTTTTATTTTTGAACGTCAGTTCACATTTGTAGGTGGATCATCAGTGTTAGAGCTAAAATTAGCATGTTTAAAGTGATTTTCATGCTTCCAGGGGCTCTGGAAGTTAATTAAATACCATTTGGAGGCATTTAATGTTCGAGCAAAAACGGCTGATTTTCGACAAAAGAGATAACACCCCCCCATTACGTCATGCTTCAGAAATGTGGAAAATGGTCCGTTTTCAAATGTTTTATTTTTGAACGTCAGTTCACATTTGTAGGTGGATCATCAGTGTTAGAGCTAAAATTAGCATGTTTAAAGTGATTTTCATGCTTCCAGGGGCCCAAAACACAAGATTTATGGAATGGTTAAAAGTGCATGAAAATGGCCAATTTACTCACTCAGAGTTCTCAAAAAGGGTTTCTTCACCCCGGGAAGTTAATTAAATACCATTTGGAGGCATTTAATGTTCGAGCAAAAACGGCTGATTTTCGACAAAAGAGATAACACCCCCCCATTACGTCATGCTTCAGAAAGGTGGAAAATGGTCCGTTTTCAAATGTTTTATTTTTGAACGTCAGTTCACATTTGTAGGTGGATCATCAGTGTTAGAGCTAAAATTAGCATGTTTAAAGTGATTTTCATGCTTCCAGGGGCCCAAAACACAAGATTTATGGAATGGTTAAAAGTGCATGAAAATGGCCAATTTACTCACTCTGAGTTCTCAAAAAGGGTTTCTTCACCCCGGGAAGTGAAATAAATACCATTTGGAGGCATTTAATGTTCGAGCAAAAACAGATGATTTTCGACAAAAGAGATAACACCCCCCCATTACGTCATGCTTCAGAAATGTGGAAAATGGTCCGTTTTCAAATGTTTTATTTTTGAACGTCAGTTCACATTTGTAGGTGGATCATCAGTGTTAGAGCTAAAATTAGCATGTTTAAAGTGATTTTCATGCTTCCAGGGGCCCAAAACACAAGATTTATGGAATGGTTAAAAGTGCATGAAAATGGCCAATTTACTCACTCTGAGTTCTCAAAAAGGGTTTCTTCACCCCGGGAAGTTAATTAAATACCATTTGGAGGCATTTAATGTTCGAGCAAAAACGGCTGATTTTCGACAAAAGAGATAACACCCCCCCATTACGTCATGCTTCAGAAATGTGGAAAATGGTCCGTTTTCAAATGTTTTATTTTTGAACGTAAGTTCACATTTGTAGGTGGATCATCAGTGTTAGAGCTAAAATTAGCATGTTTAAAGTGATTTTCATGCTTCCAGGGGCTCGGGAAGTTAATTAAATACCATTTGGAGGCATTTAATGTTCGAGCAAAAACGGCTGATTTTCGACAAAAGAGATAACACCCCCCCATTACGTCATGCTTCAGAAATGTGGAAAATGGTCCGTTTTCAAATGTTTTATTTTTGAACGTCAGTTCACATTTGTAGGTGGATCATCAGTGTTAGAGCTAAAATTAGCATGTTTAAAGTGATTTTCATGCTTCCAGGGGCCCAAAACACAAGATTTATGGAATGGTTAAAAGTGCATGAAAATGGCCAATTTACTCACTCTGAGTTCTCAAAAAGGGTTTCTTCACCCCGGGAAGTTAATTAAATACCATTTGGAGGCATTTAATGTTAGAGCAAAAACGGCTGATTTTCGACAAAAGAGATAACACCCCCCCCATTACGTCATGATTCAGAAATGTGGAAAATGGTCCGTTTTCAAATGTTTTATTTTTGAACGTCAGTTCACATTTGTAGGTGGATCATCAGTGTTAGAGCTAAAATTAGCATGTTTAAAGTGATTTTCATGCTTCCAGGAAGTGAAATAAATACCATTTGGAGGCATTTAATGTTCGAGCAAAAACGGCTGATTTTCGACAAAAGAGATAACACCCCCCCATTACGTCATGCTTCAGAAATGTGGAAAATGGTCCGTTTTCAAATGTTTTATTTTTGAACGTCAGTTCACATTTGTAGGTGGATCATCAGTGTTAGAGCTAAAATTAGCATGTTTAAAGTGATTTTCATGCTTCCAGGGGCTCTGGAAGTGAAATAAATACCATTTGGAGGCATTTAATGTTCGAGCAAAAACGGATGATTTTCGACAAAAGAGATAACACCCCCCCATTACGTCATGCTTCAGAAATGTGGAAAATGGTCCGTTTTCAAATGTTTTATTTTTGAACGTCAGTTCACATTTGTAGGTGGATCATCAGTGTTAGAGCTAAAATTAGCATGTTTAAAGTGATTTTCATGCTTCCAGGGGCCCAAAACACAAGATTTATGGAATGGTTAAAAGTGCATGAAAATGGCCAATTTACTCACTCTGAGTTCTCAAAAAGGGTTTCTTCACCCCGGGAAGTTAATTAAATACCATTTGGAGGCATTTAATGTTCGAGCAAAAACGGCTGATTTTCGACAAAAGAGATAACACCCCCCCATTACGTCATGCTTCAGAAATGTGGAAAATGGTCCGTTTTCAAATGTTTTATTTTTGAACGTCAGTTCACATTTGTAGGTGGATCATCAGTGTTAGAGCTAAAATTAGCATGTTTAAAGTGATTTTCATGCTTCCAGGGGCCCAAAACACAAGATTTATGGAATGGTTAAAAGTGCATGAAAATGGCCAATTTACTCACTCTGAGTTCTCAAAAAGGGTTTCTTCACCCCGGGAAGTTAATTAAATACCATTTGGAGGCATTTAATGTTCGAGCAAAAACGGCTGATTTTCGACAAAAGAGATAACACCCCCCCATTACGTCATGCTTCAGAAATGTGGAAAATGGTCCGTTTTCAAATGTTTTATTTTTGAACGTCAGTTCACATTTGTAGGTGGATCATCAGTGTTAGAGCTAAAATTAGCATGTTTAAAGTGATTTTCATGCTTCCAGGGGCCCAAAACACAAGATTTATGGAATGGTTAAAAGTGCATGAAAATGGCCAATTTACTCACTCTGAGTTCTCAAAAAGGGTTTCTTCACCCCGGGAAGTTAATTAAATACCATTTGGAGGCATTTAATGTTCGAGCAAAAACGGCTGATTTTCGACAAAAGAGATAACACCCCCCCATTACGTCATGCTTCAGAAATGTGGAAAATGGTCCGTTTTCAAATGTTTTATTTTTGAACGTAAGTTCACATTTGTAGGTGGATCATCAGTGTTAGAGCTAAAATTAGCATGTTTAAAGTGATTTTCATGCTTCCAGGGGCTCGGGAAGTTAATTAAATACCATTTGGAGGCATTTAATGTTCGAGCAAAACCGGCTGATTTTCGACAAAAGAGATAACACCCCCCATTACGTCATGCTTCAGAAATGTGGAAAATGGTCTGTTTTCAAATGTTTTATTTTTGAACGTCAGTTCACATTTGTAGGTGGATCATCAGTGTTAGAGCTAAAATTAGCATGTTTAAAGTGATTTTCATGCTTCCAGGGGCCCAAAACACAAGATTTATGGAATGGTTAAAAGTGCATGAAAATGGCCAATTTACTCACTCTGAGTTCTCAAAAAGGGTTTCTTCACCCCGGGAAGTTAATTAAATACCATTTGGAGGCATTTAATGTTAGAGCAAAAACGGCTGATTTTCGACAAAAGAGATAACACCCCCCCATTACGTCATGCTTCAGAAATGTGGAAAATGGTCCGTTTTCAAATGTTTTATTTTTGAACGTCAGTTCACATTTGTAGGTGGATCATCAGTGTTAGAGCTAAAATTAGCATGTTTAAAGTGATTTTCATGCTTCCAGGGGCCCAAAACACAAGATTTATGGAATGGTTAAAAGTGCATGAAAATGGCCAATTTACTCACTCTGAGTTCTCAAAAAGGGTTTCTTCACCCCGGGAAGTTAATTAAATACCATTTGGAGGCATTTAATGTTAGAGCAAAACGGCTGATTTTCGACAAAAGAGATAACACCCCCCCATTACGTCATGCTTCAGAAATGTGGAAAATGGTCCGTTTTCAAATGTTTTATTTTTGAACGTCAGTTCACATTTGTAGGTGGATCATCAGTGTTAGAGCTAAAATTAGCATGTTTAAAGTGATTTTCATGCTTCGAGGGGCTCGGGAAGTTAATTAAATACCATTTGGAGGCATTTAATGTTCGAGCAAAACCGGCTGATTTTCGACAAAAGAGATAACACCCCCCATTACGTCATGCTTCAGAAATGTGGAAAATGGTCTGTTTTCAAATGTTTTATTTTTGAACGTCAGTTCACATTTGTAGGTGGATCATCAGTGTTAGAGCTAAAATTAGCATGTTTAAAGTGATTTTCATGCTTCCAGGGGCCCAAAACACAAGATTTATGGAATGGTTAAAAGTGCATGAAAATGGCCAATTTACTCACTCTGAGTTCTCAAAAAGGGTTTCTTCACCCCGGGAAGTTAATTAAATACCATTTGGAGGCATTTAATGTTAGAGCAAAAACGGCTGATTTTCGACAAAAGAGATAACACCCCCCCATTACGTCATGCTTCAGAAATGTGGAAAATGGTCCGTTTTCAAATGTTTTATTTTTGAACGTCAGTTCACATTTGTAGGTGGATCATCAGTGTTAGAGCTAAAATTAGCATGTTTAAAGTGATTTTCATCCTTCCAGGGGCCCAAAACACAAGATTTATGGAATGGTTAAAAGTGCATGAAAATGGCCAATTTACTCACTCTGAGTTCTCAAAAAGGGTTTCTTCACCCCGGGAAGTTAATTAAATACCATTTGGAGGCATTTAATGTTAGAGCAAAACGGCTGATTTTCGACAAAAGAGATAACACCCCCCCATTACGTCATGCTTCAGAAATGTGGAAAATGGTCCGTTTTCAAATGTTTTATTTTTGAACGTCAGTTCACATTTGTAGGTGGATCATCAGTGTTAGAGCTAAAATTAGCATGTTTAAAGTGATTTTCATGCTTCCAGTGGCTCGGGAAGTGAAATAAATACCATTTGGAGGCATTTAATGTTCGAGCAAAAACGGATGATTTTCGACAAAAGAGATAACACCCCCCCATTACGTCATGCTTCAGAAATGTGGAAAATGGTCCGTTTTCAAATGTTTTATTTTTGAACGTCAGTTCACATTTGTAGGTGGATCATCAGTGTTAGAGCTAAAATTAGCATGTTTAAAGTGATTTTCATGCTTCCAGGGGCCCAAAACACAAGATTTATGGAATGGTTAAAAGTGCATGAAAATGGCCAATTTACTCACTCTGAGTTCTCAAAAAGGGTTTCTTCACCCCGGGAAGTTAATTAAATACCATTTGGAGGCATTTAATGTTCGAGCAAAAACGGCTGATTTTCGACAAAAGAGATAACACCCCCCCATTACGTCATGCTTCAGAAATGTGGAAAATGGTCCGTTTTCAAATGTTTTATTTTTGAACGTAAGTTCACATTTGTAGGTGGATCATCAGTGTTAGAGCTAAAATTAGCATGTTTAAAGTGATTTTCATGCTTCCAGGGGCTCGGGAAGTGAAATAAATACCATTTGGAGGCATTTAATGTTCGAGCAAAAACGGCTGATTTTCGACAAAAGAGATAACACCCCCCATTACGTCATGCTTCAGAAATGTGGAAAATGGTCCGTTTTCAAATGTTTTATTTTTGAACGTCAGTTCACATTTGTAGGTGGATCATCAGTGTTAGAGCTAAAATTAGCATGTTTAAAGTGATTTTCATGCTTCCAGGGGCTCGGGAAGTTAATTAAATACCATTTGGAGGCATTTAATGTTCGAGCAAAAACGGCTGATTTTCGACAAAAGAGATAACACCCCCCCATTACGTCATGCTTCAGAAATGTGGAAAATGGTCCGTTTTCAAATGTTTTATTTTTGAACGTCAGTTCACATTTGTAGGTGGATCATCAGTGTTAGAGCTAAAATTAGCATGTTTAAAGTGATTTTCATGCTTCCAGGGGCCCAAAACACAAGATTTATGGAATGGTTAAAAGTGCATGAAAATGGCCAATTTACTCACTCTGAGTTCTCAAAAAGGGTTTCTTCACCCCGGGAAGTTAATTAAATACCATTTGGAGGCATTTAATGTTAGAGCAAAAACGGCTGATTTTCGACAAAAGAGATAACACCCCCCCCATTACGTCATGATTCAGAAATGTGGAAAATGGTCCGTTTTCAAATGTTTTATTTTTGAACGTCAGTTCACATTTGTAGGTGGATCATCAGTGTTAGAGCTAAAATTAGCATGTTTAAAGTGATTTTCATGCTTCCAGGAAGTGAAATAAATACCATTTGGAGGCATTTAATGTTCGAGCAAAAACGGCTGATTTTCGACAAAAGAGATAACACCCCCCCATTACGTCATGCTTCAGAAATGTGGAAAATGGTCCGTTTTCAAATGTTTTATTTTTGAACGTCAGTTCACATTTGTAGGTGGATCATCAGTGTTAGAGCTAAAATTAGCATGTTTAAAGTGATTTTCATGCTTCCAGGGGCTCTGGAAGTTAATTAAATACCATTTGGAGGCATTTAATGTTCGAGCAAAAACGGCTGATTTTTGACAAAAGAGATAACACCCCCCCATTACGTCATGCTTCAGAAATGTGGAAAATGGTCCGTTTTCAAATGTTTTATTTTTGAACGTCAGTTCACATTTGTAGGTGGATCATCAGTGTTAGAGCTAAAATTAGCATGTTTAAAGTGATTTTCATGCTTCCAGGGGCCCAAAACACAAGATTTATGGAATGGTTAAAAGTGCATGAAAATGGCCAATTTACTCACTCTGAGTTCTCAAAAAGGGTTTCTTCACCCCGGGAAGTTAATTAAATACCATTTGGAGGCATTTAATGTTCGAGCAAAAACGGCTGATTTTCGACAAAAGAGATAACACCCCCCCATTACGTCATGCTTCAGAAATGTGGAAAATGGTCCGTTTTCAAATGTTTTATTTTTGAACGTCAGTTCACATTTGTAGGTGGATCATCAGTGTTAGAGCTAAAATTAGCATGTTTAAAGTGATTTTCATGCTTCCAGGGGCCCAAAACACAAGATTTATGGAATGGTTAAAAGTGCATGAAAATGGCCAATTTACTCACTCTGAGTTCTCAAAAAGGGTTTCTTCACCCCGGGAAGTTAATTAAATACCATTTGGAGGCATTTAATGTTCGAGCAAAAACGGCTGATTTTCGACAAAAGAGATAACACCCCCCCATTACGTCATGCTTCAGAAATGTGGAAAATGGTCCGTTTTCAAATGTTTTATTTTTGAACGTAAGTTCACATTTGTAGGTGGATCATCAGTGTTAGAGCTAAAATTAGCATGTTTAAAGTGATTTTCATGCTTCCAGGGGCTCGGGAAGTGAAATAAATACCATTTGGAGGCATTTAATGTTCGAGCAAAAACGGCTGATTTTCGACAAAAGAGATAACACCCCCCCATTACGTCATGCTTCAGAAATGTGGAAAATGGTCCATTTTCAAATGTTTTATTTTTGAACGTCAGTTCACATTTGTAGGTGGATCATCAGTGTTAGAGCTAAAATTAGCATGTTTAAAGTGATTTTCATGCTTCCAGGGGCTCGGGAAGTTAATTAAATACCATTTGGAGGCATTTAATGTTCGAGCAAAACCGGCTGATTTTCGACAAAAGAGATAACACCCCCCATTACGTCATGCTTCAGAAATGTGGAAAATGGTCTGTTTTCAAATGTTTTATTTTTGAACGTCAGTTCACATTTGTAGGTGGATCATCAGTGTTAGAGCTAAAATTAGCATGTTTAAAGTGATTTTCATGCTTCCAGGGGCCGAAAACACAAGATTTATGGAATGGTTAAAAGTGCATGAAAATGGCCAATTTACTCACTCTGAGTTCTCAAAAAGGGTTTCTTCACCCCGGGAAGTTAATTAAATACCATTTGGAGGCATTTAATGTTAGAGCAAAAAACGGCTGATTTTCGACAAAAGAGATAACACCCCCCCATTACGTCATGCTTCAGAAATGTGGAAAATGGTCCGTTTTCAAATGTTTTATTTTTGAACGTCAGTTCACATTTGTAGGTGGATCATCAGTGTTAGAGCTAAAATTAGCATGTTTAAAGTGATTTTCATGCTTACAGGGGCCCAAAACACAAGATTTATGGAATGGTTAAAAGTGCATGAAAATGGCCAATTTACTCACTCTGAGTTCTCAAAAAGGGTTTCTTCACCCCGGGAAGTTAATTAAATACCATTTGGAGGTATTTAATGTTAGAGCAAAAACGGCTGATTTTCGACAAAAGAGATAACACCCCCCCATTACGTCATGCTTCAGAAATGTGGAAAATGGTCCGTTTTCAAATGTTTTATTTTTGAACGTCAGTTCACATTTGTAGGTGGATCATCAGTGTTAGAGCTAAAATTAGCATGTTTAAAGTGATTTTCATGCTTCCAGGGGCTCTGGAAGTGAAATAAATACCATTTGGAGGCATTTAATGTTCGAGCAAAAACGGATGATTTTCGACAAAAGAGATAACACCCCCCCATTACGTCATGCTTCAGAAATGTGGAAAATGGTCCGTTTTCAAATGTTTTATTTTTGAACGTCAGTTCACATTTGTAGGTGGATCATCAGTGTTAGAGCTAAAATTAGCATGTTTAAAGTGATTTTCATGCTTCCAGGGGCCCAAAACACAAGATTTATGGAATGGTTAAAAGTGCATGAAAATGGCCAATTTACTCACTCTGAGTTCTCAAAAAGGGTTTCTTCACCCCGGGAAGTTAATTAAATACCATTTGGAGGCATTTAATGTTCGAGCAAAAACGGCTGATTTTCGACAAAAGAGATAACACCCCCCCATTACGTCATGCTTCAGAAATGTGGAAAATGGTCCGTTTTCAAATGTTTTATTTTTGAACGTAAGTTCACATTTGTAGGTGGATCATCAGTGTTAGAGCTAAAATTAGCATGTTTAAAGTGATTTTCATGCTTCCAGGGGCTCGGGAAGTGAAATAAATACCATTTGGAGGCATTTAATGTTCGAGCAAAAACGGCTGATTTTCGACAAAAGAGATAACACCCCCCATTACGTCATGCTTCAGAAATGTGGAAAATGGTCCGTTTTCAAATGTTTTATTTTTGAACATCAGTTCACATTTGTAGGTGGATCATCAGTGTTAGAGCTAAAATTAGCATGTTTAAAGTGATTTTCATGCTTCCAGGGGCTCGGGAAGTTAATTAAATACCATTTGGAGGCATTTAATGTTCGAGCAAAAACGGCTGATTTTCGACAAAAGAGATAACACCCCCCCATTACGTCATGCTTCAGAAATGTGGAAAATGGTCCGTTTTCAAATGTTTTATTTTTGAACGTCAGTTCACATTTGTAGGTGGATCATCAGTGTTAGAGCTACAATTAGCATGTTTAAAGTGATTTTCATGCTTCCAGGGGCCCAAAACACAAGATTTATGGAATGGTTAAAAGTGCATGAAAATGGCCAATTTACTCACTCTGAGTTCTCAAAAAGGGTTTCTTCACCCTGGGAAGTTAATTAAATACCATTTGGAGGCATTTAATGTTCGAGCAAAAACGGCTGATTTTCGACAAAAGAGATAACACCCCCCCATTACGTCATGCTTCAGAAATGTGGAAAATGGTCCGTTTTCAAATGTTTTATTTTTGAATGTAAGTTCACATTTGTAGGTGGATCATCAGTGTTAGAGCTAAAATTAGCATGTTTAAAGTGATTTTCATGCTTCCAGGGGCTCGGGAAGTTAATTAAATACCATTTGGAGGCATTTAATGTTCGAGCAAAAACGGCTGATTTTCGACAAAAGAGATAACACCCCCCCATTACGTCATGCTTCAGAAATGTGGAAAATGGTCCTTTTTCAAATGTTTTATTTTTGAACGTCAGTTCACATTTGTAGGTGGATCATCAGTGTTAGAGCTAAAATTAGCATGTTTAAAGTGATTTTCATGCTTCCAGGGGCCCAAAACACAAGATTTATGGAATGGTTAAAAGTGCATGAAAATGGCCAATTTACTCACTCTGAGTTCTCAAAAAGGGTTTCTTCACCCCGGGAAGTTAATTAAATACCATTTGGAGGCATTTAATGTTAGAGCAAAAACGGCTGATTTTCGACAAAAGAGATAACACCCCCCCATTACGTCATGCTTCAGGAATGTGGAAAATGGTCCATTTTCAAATGTTTTATTTTTGAACGTCAGTTCACATTTGTAGGTGGATCATCAGTGTTAGAGCTAAAATTAGCATGTTTAAAGTGATTTTCATGCTTCCAGGGGCCCAAAACACAAGATTTATGGAATGGTTAAAAGTGCATGAAAATGGCCAATTTACTCATTCTGAGTTCTCAAAAAGGGTTTCTTCACCCCGGGAAGTTAATTAAATACCATTTGGAGGCATTTAATGTTAGAGCAAAAACGGCTGATTTTCGACAAAAGAGATAACACCCCCCCATTACGTCATGCTTCAGAAATGTGGAAAATGGTCCGTTTTCAAATGTTTTATTTTTGAACGTCAGTTCACATTTGTAGGTGGATCATCAGTGTTAGAGCTAAAATTAGCATGTTTAAAGTGATTTTCATGCTTCCAGGGGCTCGGGAAGTTAATTAAATACCATTTGGAGGCATTTAATGTTCGAGCAAAAACGGCTGATTTTCGACAAAAGAGATAACACCCCCCCATTACGTCATGCTTCAGAAATGTGGAAAATGGTCCGTTTTCAAATGTTTTATTTTTGAACGTCAGTTCACATTTGTAGGTGGATCATCAGTGTTAGAGCTAAAATTAGCATGTTTAAAATGATTTTCATGCTTCCAGGGGCCCAAAACACAAGATTTATGGAATGGTTAAAAGTGCATGAAAATGGCCAATTTACTCACTCTGAGTTCTCAAAAAGGGTTTCTTCACCCCGGGAAGTTAATTAAATACCATTTGGAGGCATTTAAAGTTAGAGCAAAAACGGCTGATTTTCGACAAAAGAGATAACACCCCCCCATTACGTCATGCTTCAGAAATGTGGAAAATGGTCCGTTTTCAAATGTTTTATTTTTGAACGTCAGTTCACATTTGTAGGTGGATCATCAGTGTTAGAGCTAAAATTAGCATGTTTAAAGTGATTTTCATGCTTCCAGGGGCCCAAAACACAAGATTTATGGAATGGATAAAAGTGCATGAAAATGGCCAATTTACTCACTCTGAGTTCTCAAAAAGGGTTTCATCACCCCGGGAAGTTAATTAAATACCATTTGGAGGCATTTAATGTTAGAGCAAAAACGGCTGATTTTCGACAAAAGAGATAACACCCCCCCATTACGTCATGCTTCAGAAGTGTGGAAAATGGTCCGTTTTCAAATGTTTTATTTTTGAACGTCAGTTCACATTTGTAGGTGGATCATCAGTGTTAGAGCTAAAATTAGCATGTTTAAAGTGATTTTCATGCTTCCAGGGGCCCAAAACACAAGATTTATGGAATGGTTAAAAGTGCATGAAAATGGCCAATTTACTCACTCTGAGTTCTCAAAAAGGGTTTCTTCACCCCGGGAAGTTAATTAAATACCATTTGGAGGCATTTAATGTTCGAGCAAAAACGGCTGATTTTCGACAAAAGAGATAACACCCCCCCATTACGTCATGCTTCAGAAATGTGGAAAATGGTCCGTTTTCAAATGTTTTATTTTTGAACGTAAGTTCACATTTGTAGGTGGATCATCAGTGTTAGAGCTAAAATTAGCATGTTTAAAGTGATTTTCATGCTTCCAGGGGCTCGGGAAGTGAAATAAATACCATTTGGAGGCATTTAATGTTCGAGCAAAAACGGCTGATTTTCGACAAAAGAGATAACACCCCCCATTACGTCATGCTTCAGAAATGTGGAAAATGGTCCGTTTTCAAATGTTTTATTTTTGAACGTCAGTTCACATTTGTAGGTGGATCATCAGTGTTAGAGCTAAAATTAGCATGTTTAAAGTGATTTTCATGCTTCCAGGGGCTCGGGAAGTTAATTAAATACCATTTGGAGGCATTTAATGTTCGAGCAAAAACGGCTGATTTTCGACAAAAGAGATAACACCCCCCCATTACGTCATGCTTCAGAAATGTGGAAAATGGTCCGTTTTCAAATGTTTTATTTTTGAACGTCAGTTCACATTTGTAGGTGGATCATCAGTGTTAGAGCTACAATTAGCATGTTTAAAGTGATTTTCATGCTTCCAGGGGCCCAAAACACAAGATTTATGGAATGGTTAAAAGTGCATGAAAATGGCCAATTTACTCACTCTGAGTTCTCAAAAAGGGTTTCTTCACCCCGGGAAGTTAATTAAATACCATTTGGAGGCATTTAATGTTCGAGCAAAAACGGCTGATTTTCGACAAAAGAGATAACACCCCCCCATTACGTCATGCTTCAGAAATGTGGAAAATGGTCCGTTTTCAAATGTTTTATTTTTGAACGTAAGTTCACATTTGTAGGTGGATCATCAGTGTTAGAGCTAAAATTAGCATGTTTAAAGTGATTTTCATGCTTCCAGGGGCTCGGGAAGTTAATTAAATACCATTTGGAGGCATTTAATGTTCGAGCAAAAACGGCTGATTTTCGACAAAAGAGATAACACCCCCCCATTACGTCATGCTTCAGAAATGTGGAAAATGGTCCTTTTTCAAATGTTTTATTTTTGAACGTCAGTTCACATTTGTAGGTGGATCATCAGTGTTAGAGCTAAAATTAGCATGTTTAAAGTGATTTTCATGCTTCCAGGGGCCCAAAACACAAGATTTATGGAATGGTTAAAAGTGCATGAAAATGGCCAATTTACTCACTCTGAGTTCTCAAAAAGGGTTTCTTCACCCCGGGAAGTTAATTAAATACCATTTGGAGGCATTTAATGTTAGAGCAAAAACGGCTGATTTTCGACAAAAGAGATAACACCCCCCCATTACGTCATGCTTCAGAAATGTGGAAAATGGTCCGTTTTCAAATGTTTTATTTTTGAACGTCAGTTCACATTTGTAGGTGGATCATCAGTGTTAGAGCTAAAATTAGCATGTTTAAAGTGATTTTCATGCTTCCAGGGGCCCAAAACACAAGATTTATGGAATGGTTAAAAGTGCATGAAAATGGCCAATTTACTCACTCTGAGTTCTCAAAAAGGGTTTCTTCACCCCGGGAAGTTAATTAAATACCATTTGGAGGCATTTAATGTTAGAGCAAAAACGGCTGATTTTCGACAAAAGAGATAACACCCCCCCATTACGTCATGCTTCAGAAATGTGGAAAATGGTCCGTTTTCAAATGTTTTATTTTTGAACGTCAGTTCACATTTGTAGGTGGATCATCAGTGTTAGAGCTAAAATTAGCATGTTTAAAGTGATTTTCATGCTTCCAGGGGCTCGGGAAGTTAATTAAATACCATTTGGAGGCATTTAATGTTCGAGCAAAAACGGCTGATTTTCGACAAAAGAGATAACACCCCCCCATTACGTCATGCTTCAGAAATGTGGAAAATGGTCCGTTTTCAAATGTTTTATTTTTGAACGTCAGTTCACATTTGTAGGTGGATCATCAGTGTTAGAGCTAAAATTAGCATGTTTAAAATGATTTTCATGCTTCCAGGGGCCCAAAACACAAGATTTATGGAATGGTTAAAAGTGCATGAAAATGGCCAATTTACTCACTCTGAGTTCTCAAAAAGGGTTTCTTCACCCCGGGAAGTTAATTAAATACCATTTGGAGGCATTTAAAGTTAGAGCAAAAACGGCTGATTTTCGACAAAAGAGATAACACCCCCCCCATTACGTCATGCTTCAGAAATGTGGAAAATGGTCCGTTTTCAAATGTTTTATTTTTGAACGTCAGTTCACATTTGTAGGTGGATCATCAGTGTTAGAGCTAAAATTAGCATGTTTAAAGTGATTTTCATGCTTCCAGGGGCCCAAAACACAAGATTTATGGAATGGATAAAAGTGCATGAAAATGGCCAATTTACTCACTCTGAGTTCTCAAAAAGGGTTTCATCACCCCGGGAAGTTAATTAAATACCATTTGGAGGCATTTAATGTTAGAGCAAAAACGGCTGATTTTCGACAAAAGAGATAACACCCCCCCATTACGTCATGCTTCAGAAATGTGGAAAATGGTCCGTTTTCAAATGTTTTATTTTTGAACGTCAGTTCACATTTGTAGGTGGATCATCAGTGTTAGAGCTAAAATTAGCATGTTTAAAGTGATTTTCATGCTTCCAGGGGCTCGGGAAGTGAAATAAATACCATTTGGAGGCATTTAATGTTCGAGCAAAAACGGATGATTTTCGACAAAAGAGATAACGCCCCCCCCATTACGTCATGCTTCAGAAATGTGGAAAATGGTCCGTTTTCAAATGTTTTATTTTTGAACGTCAGTTCACATTTGTAGGTGGATCATCAGTGTTAGAGCTAAAATTAGCATGTTTAAAGTGATTTTCATGCTTCCAGGGGCCCAAAACACAAGATTTATGGAATGGTTAAAAGTGCATGAAAATGGCCAATTTACTCACTCTGAGTTCTCAAAAAGGGTTTCTTCACCCCGGGAAGTTAATTAAATACCATTTGGAGGCATTTAATGTTAGAGCAAAAATGGCTGATTTTCGACAAAAGAGATAACACCCCCCCATTACGTCATGCTTCAGAAATGTGGAAAATGGTCCGTTTTCAAATGTTTTATTTTTGAACGTCAGTTCACATTTGTAGGTGGATCATCAGTGTTAGAGCTAAAATTAGCATGTTTAAAGTGATTGTCATGCTTCCAGGGGCCCAAAACACAAGATTTATGGAATGGTTAAAAGTGCATGAAAATGGCCAATTTACTCACTCTGAGTTCTCAAAAAGGGTTTCTTCACCCCGGGAAGTTAATAAATACCATTTGGAGGCATTTAATGTTCGAGCAAAAACGGCTGATTTTCGACAAAAGAGATAACACCCCCCCATTACGTCATGCTTCAGAAATGTGGAAAATGGTCCGTTTTCAAATGTTTTATTTTTGAACGTCAGTTCACATTTGTAGGTGGATCATCAGTGTTAGAGCTAAAATTAGCATGTTTAAAGTGATTTTCATGCTTCCAGGGGCTCGGGAAGTGAAATAAATACCATTTGGAGGCATTTAATGTTCGAGCAAAAACGGTTGATTTTCGACAAAAGAGATAACACCACCCCATTACGTCATGCTTCAGAAATGTGGAAAATGGTCCGTTTTCAAATGTTTTATTTTTGAACATCAGTTCACATTTGTAGGTGGATCATCAGTGTTAGAGCTAAAATTAGCATGTTTAAAGTGATTTTCATGCTTCCAGGGGCCCAAAACACAAGATTTATGGAATGGTTAAAAGTGCATGAAAATGGCCAATTTACTCACTCTGAGTTCTCAAAAAGGGTTTCTTCACCCCGGGAAGTTAATTAAATACCATTTGGAGGCATTTAATGTTCGAGCAAAAACGGCTGATTTTCGACAAAAGAGATAACACCCCCCCATTACGTCATGCTTCAGAAATGTGGAAAATGGTCCGTTTTCAAATGTTTTATTTTTGAACGTAAGTTCACATTTGTAGGTGGATCATCAGTGTTAGAGCTAAAATTAGCATGTTTAAAGTGATTTTCATGCTTCCAGGGGCTCGTGAAGTGAAATAAATACCATTTGGAGGCATTTAATGTTCGAGCAAAAACGGCTGATTTTCGACAAAAGAGATAACACCCCCCATTACGTCATGCTTCAGAAATGTGGAAAATGGTCCGTTTTCAAATGTTTTATTTTTGAACGTCAGTTCACATTTGTAGGTGGATCATCAGTGTTAGAGCTAAAATTAGCATGTTTAAAGTGATTTTCATGCTTCCAGGGGCTCGGGAAGTTAATTAAATACCATTTGGAGGCATTTAATGTTCGAGCAAAAACGGCTGATTTTCGACAAAAGAGATAACACCCCCCATTACGTCATGCTTCAGAAATGTGGAAAATGGTCCGTTTTCAAATGTTTTATTTTTGAACGTCAGTTCACATTTGTAGGTGGATCATCAGTGTTAGAGCTAAAATTAGCATGTTTAAAGTGATTTTCATGCTTCCAGGGGCCCAAAACACAAGATTTATGGAATGGTTAAAAGTGCATGAAAATGGCTAATTTACTCACTCTGAGTTCTCAAAAAGGGTTTCTTCACCCCGGGAAGTTAATTAAATACCATTTGGAGACATTTAATGTTAGAGCAAAAACGGCTGATTTTCGACAAAAGAGATAACACCCCCCCCCATTACGTCATGATTCAGAAATGTGGAAAATGGTCCGTTTTCAAATGTTTTATTTTTGAACGTCAGTTCACATTTGTAGGTGGATCATCAGTGTTAGAGCTAAAATTAGCATGTTTAAAGTGATTTTCATGCTTCCAGGGGCTCTGGAAGTTAATTAAATACCATTTGGAGGCATTTAATGTTCGAGCAAAAACGGTTGATTTTCGACAAAAGAGATAACACCACCCCATTACGTCATGCTTCAGAAATGTGGAAAATGGTCCGTTTTCAAATGTTTTATTTTTGAACATCAGTTCACATTTGTAGGTGGATCATCAGTGTTAGAGCTAAAATTAGCATGTTTAAAGTGATTTTCATGCTTCCAGGGGCCCAAAACACAAGATTTATGGAATGGTTAAAAGTGCATGAAAATGGCCAATTTACTCACTCTGAGTTCTCAAAAAGGGTTTCTTCACCCCGGGAAGTTAATTAAATACCATTTGGAGGCATTTAATGTTCGAGCAAAAACGGCTGATTTTCGACAAAAGAGATAACACCCCCCCATTACGTCATGCTTCAGAAATGTGGAAAATGGTCCGTTTTCAAATGTTTTATTTTTGAACGTAAGTTCACATTTGTAGGTGGATCATCAGTGTTAGAGCTAAAATTAGCATGTTTAAAGTGATTTTCATGCTTCCAGGGGCTCGGGAAGTGAAATAAATACCATTTGGAGGCATTTAATGTTCGAGCAAAAACGGCTGATTTTCGACAAAAGAGATAACACCCCCCATTACGTCATGCTTCAGAAATGTGGAAAATGGTCCGTTTTCAAATGTTTTATTTTTGAACGTCAGTTCACATTTGTAGGTGGATCATCAGTGTTAGAGCTAAAATTAGCATGTTTAAAGTGATTTTCATGCTTCCAGGGGCTCGGGAAGTTAATTAAATACCATTTGGAGGCATTTAATGTTCGAGCAAAAACGGCTGATTTTCGACAAAAGAGATAACACCCCCCCATTACGTCATGCTTCAGAAATGTGGAAAATGGTCCGTTTTCAAATGTTTTATTTTTGAACGTCAGTTCACATTTGTAGGTGGATCATCAGTGTTAGAGCTAAAATTAGCATGTTTAAAGTGATTTTCATGCTTCCAGGGGCCCAAAACACAAGATTTATGGAATGGTTAAAAGTGCATGAAAATGGCTAATTTACTCACTCTGAGTTCTCAAAAAGGGTTTCTTCACCCCGGGAAGTTAATTAAATACCATTTGGAGACATTTAATGTTAGAGCAAAAACGGCTGATTTTCGACAAAAGAGATAACACCCCCCCCCATTACGTCATGATTCAGAAATGTGGAAAATGGTCCGTTTTCAAATGTTTTATTTTTGAACGTCAGTTCACATTTGTAGGTGGATCATCAGTGTTAGAGCTAAAATTAGCATGTTTAAAGTGATTTTCATGCTTCCAGGGGCTCGGGAAGTTAATTAAATACCATTTGGAGGCATTTAATGTTCGAGCAAAAACGGCTGATTTTCGACAAAAGAGATAACACCCCCCCATTACGTCATGCTTCAGAAATGTGGAAAATGGTCCGTTTTCAAATGTTTTATTTTTGAACGTCAGTTCACATTTGTAGGTGGATCATCAGTGTTAGAGCTAAAATTAGCATGTTTAAAGTGATTTTCATGCTTCCAGGGGCCCAAAACACAAGATTTATGGAATGGTTAAAAGTGCATGAAAATGGCCAATTTACTCACTCTGAGTTCTCAAAAAGGGTTTCTTCACCCCGGGAAGTTAATTAAATACCATTTGGAGGCATTTAATGTTAGAGCAAAAACGGCTGATTTTCGACAAAAGAGATAACACCCCCCCCATTACGTCATGATTCAGAAATGTGGAAAATGGTCCGTTTTCAAATGTTTTATTTTTGAACGTCAGTTCACATTTGTAGGTGGATCATCAGTGTTAGAGCTAAAATTAGCATGTTTAAAGTGATTTTCATGCTTCCAGGGGCTCGGGAAGTTAATTAAATACCATTTGGAGGCATTTAATGTTCGAGCAAAAACGGCTGATTTTCGACAAAAGAGATAACACCCCCCCATTACGTCATGCTTCAGAAATGTGGAAAATGGTCCGTTTTCAAATGTTTTATTTTTGAACGTCAGTTCACATTTGTAGGTGGATCATCAGTGTTAGAGCTACAATTAGCATGTTTAAAGTGATTTTCATGCTTCCAGGGGCCCAAAACACAAGATTTATGGAATGGTTAAAAGTGCATGAAAATGGCCAATTTACTCACTCTGAGTTCTCAAAAAGGGTTTCTTCACCCCGGGAAGTTAATTAAATACCATTTGGAGGCATTTAATGTTAGAGCAAAAACGGCTGATTTTCGACAAAAGAGATAACACCCCCCCATTACGTCATGCTTCAGAAATGTGGAAAATGGTCCGTTTTCAAATGTTTTATTTTTGAACGTCAGTTCACATTTGTAGGTGGATCATCAGTGTTAGAGCTAAAATTAGCATGTTTAAAGTGATTTTCATGCTTCCAGGGGCCCAAAACACAAGATTTATGGAATGGTTAAAAGTGCATGAAAATGGCCAATTTACTCACTCTGAGTTCTCAAAAAGGGTTTCTTCACCCCGGGAAGTTAATTAAATACCATTTGGAGGCATTTAATGTTAGAGCAAAAACGGCTGATTTTCCACAAAAGAGATAACACCCCCCCATTACGTCATGCTTCAGAAATGTGGAAAATGGTCCGTTTTCAAATGTTTTATTTTTGAACGTCAGTTCACATTTGTAGGTGGATCATCAGTGTTAGAGCTAAAATTAGCATGTTTAAAGTGATTTTCATGCTTCCAGGGGCCCAAAACACAAGATTTATGGAATGGTTAAAAGTGCATGAAAATGGCCAATTTACTCACTCTGAGTTCTCAAAAAGGGTTTCTTCACCCCGGGAAGTTAATTAAATACCATTTGGAGGCATTTAATGTTAGAGCAAAAACGGCTGATTTTCCACAAAAGAGATAACACCCCCCCATTACGTCATGCTTCAGAAATGTGGAAAATGGTCCGTTTTCAAATGTTTTATTTTTGAACGTCAGTTCACATTTGTAGGTGGATCATCAGTGTTAGAGCTAAAATTAGCATGTTTAAAGTGATTTTCATGCTTCCAGGGGCTCGGGAAGTTAATTAAATACCATTTGGAGGCATTTAATGTTCGAGCAAAAACGGCTGATTTTCGACAAAAGAGATAACACCCCCCCATTACGTCATGCTTCAGAAATGTGGAAAATGGTCCGTTTTCAAATGTTTTATTTTTGAACGTCAGTTCACATTTGTAGGTGGATCATCAGTGTTAGAGCTAAAATTAGCATGTTTAAAATGATTTTCATGCTTCCAGGGGCCCAAAACACAAGATTTATGGAATGGTTAAAAGTGCATGAAAATGGCCAATTTACTCACTCTGAGTTCTCAAAAAGGGTTTCTTCACCCCGGGAAGTTAATTAAATACCATTTGGAGGCATTTAAAGTTAGAGCAAAAACGGCTGATTTTCGACAAAAGAGATAACACCCCCCCCATTACGTCATGCTTCAGAAATGTGGAAAATGGTCCGTTTTCAAATGTTTTATTTTTGAACGTCAGTTCACATTTGTAGGTGGATCATCAGTGTTAGAGCTAAAATTAGCATGTTTAAAGTGATTTTCATGCTTCCAGGGGCCCAAAACACAAGATTTATGGAATGGATAAAAGTGCATGAAAATGGCCAATTTACTCACTCTGAGTTCTCAAAAAGGGTTTCATCACCCCGGGAAGTTAATTAAATACCATTTGGAGGCATTTAATGTTAGAGCAAAAACGGCTGATTTTCGACAAAAGAGATAACACCCCCCCATTACGTCATGCTTCAGAAATGTGGAAAATGGTCCGTTTTCAAATGTTTTATTTTTGAACGTCAGTTCACATTTGTAGGTGGATCATCAGTGTTAGAGCTAAAATTAGCATGTTTAAAGTGATTTTCATGCTTCCAGGGGCTCGGGAAGTGAAATAAATACCATTTGGAGGCATTTAATGTTCGAGCAAAAACGGATGATTTTCGACAAAAGAGATAACGCCCCCCCATTACGTCATGCTTCAGAAATGTGGAAAATGGTCCGTTTTCAAATGTTTTATTTTTGAACGTCAGTTCACATTTGTAGGTGGATCATCAGTGTTAGAGCTAAAATTAGCATGTTTAAAGTGATTTTCATGCTTCCAGGGGCCCAAAACACAAGATTTATGGAATGGTTAAAAGTGCATGAAAATGGCCAATTTACTCACTCTGAGTTCTCAAAAAGGGTTTCTTCACCCCGGGAAGTTAATTAAATACCATTTGGAGGCATTTAATGTTAGAGCAAAAATGGCTGATTTTCGACAAAAGAGATAACACCCCCCCATTACGTCATGCTTCAGAAATGTGGAAAATGGTCCGTTTTCAAATGTTTTATTTTTGAACGTCAGTTCACATTTGTAGGTGGATCATCAGTGTTAGAGCTAAAATTAGCATGTTTAAAGTGATTGTCATGCTTCCAGGGGCCCAAAACACAAGATTTATGGAATGGTTAAAAGTGCATGAAAATGGCCAATTTACTCACTCTGAGTTCTCAAAAAGGGTTTCTTCACCCCGGGAAGTTAATTAAATACCATTTGGAGGCATTTAATGTTCGAGCAAAAACGGCTGATTTTCGACAAAAGAGATAACACCCCCCCATTACGTCATGCTTCAGAAATGTGGAAAATGGTCCGTTTTCAAATGTTTTATTTTTGAACGTCAGTTCACATTTGTAGGTGGATCATCAGTGTTAGAGCTAAAATTAGCATGTTTAAAGTGATTTTCATGCTTCCAGGGGCTCGGGAAGTGAAATAAATACCATTTGGAGGCATTTAATGTTCGAGCAAAAACGGTTGATTTTCGACAAAAGAGATAACACCACCCCATTACGTCATGCTTCAGAAATGTGGAAAATGGTCCGTTTTCAAATGTTTTATTTTTGAACATCAGTTCACATTTGTAGGTGGATCATCAGTGTTAGAGCTAAAATTAGCATGTTTAAAGTGATTTTCATGCTTCCAGGGGCCCAAAACACAAGATTTATGGAATGGTTAAAAGTGCATGAAAATGGCCAATTTACTCACTCTGAGTTCTCAAAAAGGGTTTCTTCACCCCGGGAAGTTAATTAAATACCATTTGGAGGCATTTAATGTTCGAGCAAAAACGGCTGATTTTCGACAAAAGAGATAACACCCCCCCATTACGTCATGCTTCAGAAATGTGGAAAATGGTCCGTTTTCAAATGTTTTATTTTTGAACGTAAGTTCACATTTGTAGGTGGATCATCAGTGTTAGAGCTAAAATTAGCATGTTTAAAGTGATTTTCATGCTTCCAGGGGCTCGGGAAGTGAAATAAATACCATTTGGAGGCATTTAATGTTCGAGCAAAAACGGCTGATTTTCGACAAAAGAGATAACACCCCCCATTACGTCATGCTTCAGAAATGTGGAAAATGGTCCGTTTTCAAATGTTTTATTTTTGAACGTCAGTTCACATTTGTAGGTGGATCATCAGTGTTAGAGCTAAAATTAGCATGTTTAAAGTGATTTTCATGCTTCCAGGGGCTCGGGAAGTTAATTAAATACCATTTGGAGGCATTTAATGTTCGAGCAAAAACGGCTGATTTTCGACAAAAGAGATAACACCCCCCCATTACGTCATGCTTCAGAAATGTGGAAAATGGTCCGTTTTCAAATGTTTTATTTTTGAACGTCAGTTCACATTTGTAGGTGGATCATCAGTGTTAGAGCTAAAATTAGCATGTTTAAAGTGATTTTCATGCTTCCAGGGGCCCAAAACACAAGATTTATGGAATGGTTAAAAGTGCATGAAAATGGCTAATTTACTCACTCTGAGTTCTCAAAAAGGGTTTCTTCACCCCGGGAAGTTAATTAAATACCATTTGGAGACATTTAATGTTAGAGCAAAAACGGCTGATTTTCGACAAAAGAGATAACACCCCCCCCCATTACGTCATGATTCAGAAATGTGGAAAATGGTCCGTTTTCAAATGTTTTATTTTTGAACGTCAGTTCACATTTGTAGGTGGATCATCAGTGTTAGAGCTAAAATTAGCATGTTTAAAGTGATTTTCATGCTTCCAGGGGCTCGGGAAGTTAATTAAATACCATTTGGAGGCATTTAATGTTCGAGCAAAAACGGCTGATTTTCGACAAAAGAGATAACACCCCCCCATTACGTCATGCTTCAGAAATGTGGAAAATGGTCCGTTTTCAAATGTTTTATTTTTGAACGTCAGTTCACATTTGTAGGTGGATCATCAGTGTTAGAGCTAAAATTAGCATGTTTAAAGTGATTTTCATGCTTCCAGGGGCCCAAAACACAAGATTTATGGAATGGTTAAAAGTGCATGAAAATGGCCAATTTACTCACTCTGAGTTCTCAAAAAGGGTTTCTTCACCCCGGGAAGTTAATTAAATACCATTTGGAGGCATTTAATGTTAGAGCAAAAACGGCTGATTTTCGACAAAAGAGATAACACCCCCCCCATTACGTCATGATTCAGAAATGTGGAAAATGGTCCGTTTTCAAATGTTTTATTTTTGAACGTCAGTTCACATTTGTAGGTGGATCATCAGTGTTAGAGCTAAAATTAGCATGTTTAAAGTGATTTTCATGCTTCCAGGGGCTCGGGAAGTGAAATAAATACCATTTGGAGGCATTTAATGTTCGAGCAAAAACGGCTGATTTTCGACAAAAGAGATAACACCCCCCCATTACGTCATGCTTCAGAAATGTGGAAAATGGTCCGTTTTCAAATGTTTTATTTTTGAACGTCAGTTCACATTTGTAGGTGGATCATCAGTGTTAGAGCTAAAATTAGCATGTTTAAAGTGATTTTCATGCTTCCTGGGGCTCGGGAAGTTAATTAAATACCATTTGGAGGCATTTAATGTTCGAGCAAAAACGGCTGATTTTCGACAAAAGAGATAACACCCCCCCATTACGTCATGCTTCAGAAATGTGGAAAATGGTCCGTTTTCAAATGTTTTATTTTTGAACGTCAGTTCACATTTGTAGGTGGATCATCAGTGTTAGAGCTACAATTAGCATGTTTAAAGTGATTTTCATGCTTCCAGGGGCCCAAAACACAAGATTTATGGAATGGTTAAAAGTGCATGAAAATGGCCAATTTACTCACTCTGAGTTCTCAAAAAGGGTTTCTTCACCCCGGGAAGTTAATTAAATACCATTTGGAGGCATTTAATGTTCGAGCAAAAACGGCTGATTTTCGACAAAAGAGATAACACCCCCCCATTACGTCATGCTTCAGAAATGTGGAAAATGGTCCGTTTTCAAATGTTTTATTTTTGAACGTAAGTTCACATTTGTAGGTGGATCATCAGTGTTAGAGCTAAAATTAGCATGTTTAAAGTGATTTTCATGCTTCCAGGGGCTCGGGAAGTTAATTAAATACCATTTGGAGGCATTTAATGTTCGAGCAAAAACGGCTGATTTTCGACAAAAGAGATAACACCCCCCCATTACGTCATGCTTCAGAAATGTGGAAAATGGTCCTTTTTCAAATGTTTTATTTTTGAACGTCAGTTCACATTTGTAGGTGGATCATCAGTGTTAGAGCTAAAATTAGCATGTTTAAAGTGATTTTCATGCTTCCAGGGGCCCAAAACACAAGATTTATGGAATGGTTAAAAGTGCATGAAAATGGCCAATTTACTCACTCTGAGTTCTCAAAAAGGGTTTCTTCACCCCGGGAAGTTAATTAAATACCATTTGGAGGCATTTAATGTTAGAGCAAAAACGGCTGATTTTCGACAAAAGAGATAACACCCCCCCAATTACGTCATGCTTCAGAAATGTGGAAAATGGTCCGTTTTCAAATGTTTTATTTTTGAACGTCAGTTCACATTTGTAGGTGGATCATCAGTGTTAGAGCTAATATTAGCATGTTTAAAGTGATTTTCATGCTTCCAGGGGCCCAAAACACAAGATTTATGGAATGGTTAAAAGTGCATGAAAATGGCCAATTTACTCACTCTGAGTTCTCAAAAGGGGTTTCTTCACCCCAGGAAGTTAATTAAATACCATTTGGAGGCATTTAATGTTAGAGCAAAAATGGCTGATTTTCGACAAAAGAGATAACACCCCCCCATTACGTCATGCTTCAGAAATGTGGAAAATGGTCCGTTTTCAAATGTTTTATTTTTGAACGTCAGTTCACATTTGTAGGTGGATCATCAGTGTTAGAGCTAAAATTAGCATGTTTAAAGTGATTTTCATGCTTCCAGGGGCCCAAAACACAAGATTTATGGAATGGTTAAAAGTGCATGAAAATGGCCAATTTACTCACTCTGAGTTCTCAAAAAGGGTTTCTTCACCCCGGGAAGTTAATTAAATACCATTTGGAGGCATTTAATGTTCGAGCAAAAACGGCTGATTTTCGACAAAAGAGATAACACCCCCCCATTACGTCATGCTTCAGAAATGTGGAAAATGGTCCGTTTTCAAATGTTTTATTTTTGAACGTCAGTTCACATTTGTAGGTGGATCATCAGTGTTAGAGCTAAAATTAGCATGTTTAAAGTGATTTTCATGCTTCCAGGGGCTCGGGAAGTGAAATAAATACCATTTGGAGGCATTTAATGTTCGAGCAAAAACGGATGATTTTCGACAAAAGAGATAACACCCCCCCATTACGTCATGCTTCAGAAATGTGGAAAATGGTCCGTTTTCAAATGTTTTATTTTTGAACATCAGTTCACATTTGTAGGTGGATCATCAGTGTTAGAGCTAAAATTAGCATGTTTAAAGTGATTTTCATGCTTCCAGGGGCCCAAAACACAAGATTTATGGAATGGTTAAAAGTGCATGAAAATGGCCAATTTACTCACTCTGAGTTCTCAAAAAGGGTTTCTTCACCCCGGGAAGTTAATTAAATACCATTTGGAGGCATTTAATGTTCGAGCAAAAACGGCTGATTTTCGACAAAAGAGATAACACCCCCCCATTACGTCATGCTTCAGAAATGTGGAAAATGGTCCGTTTTCAAATGTTTTATTTTTGAACGTAAGTTCACATTTGTAGGTGGATCATCAGTGTTAGAGCTAAAATTAGCATGTTTAAAGTGATTTTCATGCTTCCAGGGGCTCGGGAAGTGAAATAAATACCATTTGGAGGCATTTAATGTTCGAGCAAAAACGGCTGATTTTCGACAAAAGAGATAACACCCCCCATTACGTCATGCTTCAGAAATGTGGAAAATGGTCCGTTTTCAAATGTTTTATTTTTGAACGTCAGTTCACATTTGTAGGTGGATCATCAGTGTTAGAGCTAAAATTAGCATGTTTAAAGTGATTTTCATGCTTCCAGGGGCTCGGGAAGTTAATTAAATACCATTTGGAGGCATTTAATGTTCGAGCAAAAACGGCTGATTTTCGACAAAAGAGATAACACCCCCCCATTACGTCATGCTTCAGAAATGTGGAAAATGGTCCGTTTTCAAATGTTTTATTTTTGAACGTCAGTTCACATTTGTAGGTGGATCATCAGTGTTAGAGCTAAAATTAGCATGTTTAAAGTGATTTTCATGCTTCCAGGGGCCCAAAACACAAGATTTATGGAATGGTTAAAAGTGCATGAAAATGGCCAATTTACTCACTCTGAGTTCTCAAAAAGGGTTTCTTCTTTACCCCGGAAAGTTAATTAAATACCATTTGGAGGCATTTAATGTTAGAGCAAAAACGGCTGATTTTCGACAAAAGAGATAACACCCCCCCCATTACGTCATGATTCAGAAATGTGGAAAATGGTCCGTTTTCAAATGTTTTATTTTTGAACGTCAGTTCACATTTGTAGGTGTATCATCAGTGTTAGAGCTAAAATTAGCATGTTTAAAGTGATTTTCATGCTTCCAGGGGCTCGGGAAGTTAATTAAATACCATTTGGAGGCATTTAATGTTCGAGCAAAAACGGCTGATTTTCGACAAAAGAGATAACACCCCCCCATTACGTCATGCTTCAGAAATGTGGAAAATGGTCCGTTTTCAAATGTTTTATTTTTGAACGTCAGTTCACATTTGTAGGTGGATCATCAGTGTTAGAGCTGAAATTAGCATGTTTAAAGTGATTTTCATGCTTCCAGGGGCTCGGGAAGTGAAATAAATACCATTTGGAGGCATTTAATGTTCGAGCTAAAACGGCTGATTTTCGACAAAAGAGATAACACCCCCCCATTACGTCATGCTTCAGAAATGTGGAAAATGGTCCGTTTTCAAATGTTTTATTTTTGAACGTCAGTTCACATTTGTAGGTGGATCATCAGTGTTAGAGCTAAAATTAGCATGTTTAAAGTGATTTTCATGCTTCCAGGGGCTCGGGAAGTTAATTAAATACCATTTGGAGGCATTTAATGTTCGAGCAAAAACGGCTGATTTTCGAAAAAGAGATAACACCCCCCCATTACGTCATGCTTCAGAAATGTGGAAAATGGTCCGTTTTCAAATGTTTTATTTTTGAACGTCAGTTCACATTTGTAGGTGGATCATCAGTGTTAGAGCTACAATTAGCATGTTTAAAGTGATTTTCATGCTTCCAGGGGCCCAAAACACAAGATTTATGGAATGGTTAAAAGTGCATGAAAATGGCCAATTTACTCACTCTGAGTTCTCAAAAAGGGTTTCTTCACCCCGGGAAGTTAATTAAATACCATTTGGAGGCATTTAATGTTCGAGCAAAAACGGCTGATTTTCGACAAAAGAGATAACACCCCCCCATTACGTCATGTTTCAGAAATGTGGAAAATGGTCCGTTTTCAAATGTTTTATTTTTGAACGTAAGTTCACATTTGTAGGTGGATCATCAGTGTTAGAGCTAAAATTAGCATGTTTAAAGTGATTTTCATGCTTCCAGGGGCTCGGGAAGTTAATTAAATACCATTTGGAGGCATTTAATGTTCGAGCAAAAACGGCTGATTTTCGACAAAAGAGATAACACCCCCCCATTACGTCATGCTTCAGAAATGTGGAAAATGGTCCGTTTTCAAATGTTTTATTTTTGAACGTCAGTTCACATTTGTAGGTGGATCATCAGTGTTAGAGCTAAAATTAGCATGTTTAAAGTGATTTTCATGCTTCCAGGGGCCCAAAACACAAGATTTATGGAATGGTTAAAAGTGCATGAAAATGGCCAATTTACTCACTCTGAGTTCTCAAAAAGGGTTTCTTCACCCCGGGAAGTTAATTAAATACCATTTGGAGGCATTTAATGTTAGAGCAAAAACGGCTGATTTTCGACAAAAGAGATAACACCCCCCCATTACGTCATGCTTCAGAAATGTGGAAAATGGTCCGTTTTCAAATGTTTTATTTTTGAACGTCAGTTCACATTTGTAGGTGGATCATCAGTGTTAGAGCTAAAATTAGCATGTTTAAAATGATTTTCATGCTTCCAGGGGCCCAAAACACAAGATTTATGGAATGGTTAAAAGTGCATGAAAATGGCCAATTTACTCACTCTGAGTTCTCAAAAAGGGTTTCTTCACCCCGGGAAGTTAATTAAATACCATTTGGAGGCATTTAATGTTAGAGCAAAAACGGCTGATTTTCGACAAAAGAGATAACACCCCCCCCATTACGTCATGCTTCAGAAATGTGGAAAATGGTCCGTTTTCAAATGTTTTATTTTTGAACGTCAGTTCACATTTGTAGGTGGATCATCAGTGTTAGAGCTAAAATTAGCATGTTTAAAGTGATTTTCATGCTTCCAGGGGCCCAAAACACAAGATTTATGGAATGGATAAAAGTGCATGAAAATGGCCAATTTACTCACTCTGAGTTCTCAAAAAGGGTTTCATCACCCCGGGAAGTTATTTAAATACCATTTGGAGGCATTTAATGTTAGAGCAAAAACGGCTGATTTTCGACAAAAGAGATAACACCCCCCCATTACGTCATGCTTCAGAAATGTGGAAAATGGTCCGTTTTCAAATGTTTTATTTTTGAACGTCAGTTCACATTTGTAGGTGGATCATCAGTGTTAGAGCTAAAATTAGCATGTTTAAAGTGATTTTCATGCTTCCAGGGGCTCGGGAAGTGAAATAAATACCATTTGGAGGCATTTATTGTTCGAGCAAAAACGGATGATTTTCGACAAAAGAGATAACACCCCCCCATTACGTCATGCTTCAGAAATGTGGAAAATGGTCCGTTTTCAAATGTTTTATTTTTGAACGTCAGTTCACATTTGTAGGTGGATCATCAGTGTTAGAGCTAAAATTAGCATGTTTAAAGTGATTTTCATGCTTCCAGGGGCCCAAAACACAAGATTTATGGAATGGTTAAAAGTGCATGAAAATGGCCAATTTACTCACTCTGAGTTCTCAAAAAGGGTTTCTTCACCCCGGGAAGTTAATTAAATACCATTTGGAGGCATTTAATGTTAGAGCAAAAATGGCTGATTTTCGACAAAAGAGATAACACCCCCCCATTACGTCATGCTTCAGAAATGTGGAAAATGGTCCGTTTTCAAATGTTTTATTTTTGAACGTCAGTTCACATTTGTAGGTGGATCATCAGTGTTAGAGCTAAAATTAGCATGTTTAAAGTGATTTTCATGCTTCCAGGGGCCCAAAACACAAGATTTATGGAATGGTTAAAAGTGCATGAAAATGGCCAATTTACTCACTCTGAGTTCTCAAAAAGGGTTTCTTCACCCCGGGAAGTTAATTAAATACCATTTGGAGGCATTTAATGTTCGAGCAAAAACGGCTGATTTTCGACAAAAGAGATAACACCCCCCCATTACGTCATGCTTCAGAAATGTGGAAAATGGTCCGTTTTCAAATGTTTTATTTTTGAACGTCAGTTCACATTTGTAGGTGGATCATCAGTGTTAGAGCTAAAATTAGCATGTTTAAAGTGATTTTCATGCTTCCAGGGGCCCAAAACACAAGATTTATGCAATGGTTAAAAGTGCATGAAAATGGCCAATTTACTCACTCTGAGTTCTCAAAAAGGGTTTCTTCACCCCGGGAAGTTAATTAAATACCATTTGGAGGCATTTAATGTTCGAGCAAAAACGGCTGATTTTCGACAAAAGAGATAACACCCCCCCATTACGTCATGCTTCAGAAATGTGGAAAATGGTCCGTTTTCAAATGTTTTATTTTTGAACGTCAGTTCACATTTGTAGGTGGATCATCAGTGTTAGAGCTAAAATTAGCATGTTTAAAGTGATTTTCATGCTTCCAGGGGCCGAAAACACAAGATTTATGGAATGGTTAAAAGTGCATGAAAATGGCCAATTTACTCACTCTGAGTTCTCAAAAAGGGTTTCTTCACCCCGGGAAGTTAATTAAATACCATTTGGAGGCATTTAATGTTAGAGCAAAAACGGCTGATTTTCGACAAAAGAGATAACACCCCCCCATTACGTCATGCTTCAGAAATGTGGAAAATGGTCCGTTTTCAAATGTTTTATTTTTGAACGTCAGTTCACATTTGTAGGTGGATCATCAGTGTTAGAGCTAAAATTAGCATGTTTAAAGTGATTTTCATGCTTCCAGGGGCCCAAAACACAAGATTTATGGAATGGTTAAAAGTGCATGAAAATGGCCAATTTACTCACTCTGAGTTCTCAAAAAGGGTTTCTTCACCCCGGGAAGTTAATTAAATACCATTTGGAGGCATTTAATGTTAGAGCAAAAACGGCTGATTTTCGACAAAAGAGATAACACCCCCCCATTACGTCATGCTTCAGAAATGTGGAAAATTGTCCGTTTTCAAATGTTTTATTTTTGAACGTCAGTTCACATTTGTAGGTGGATCATCAGTGTTAGAGCTAAAATTAGCATGTTTAAAGTGATTTTCATGCTTCCAGGGGCTCGGGAAGTGAAATAAATACCATTTGGAGGCATTTAATGTTCGAGCAAAAACGGATGATTTTCGACAAAAGAGATAACACCCCCCCATTACGTCATGCTTCAGAAATGTGGAAAATGGTCCGTTTTCAAATGTTTTATTTTTGAACGTCAGTTCACATTTGTAGGTGGATCATCAGTGTTAGAGCTAAAATTAGCATGTTTAAAGTGATTTTCATGCTTCCAGGGGCCCAAAACACAAGATTTATGGAATGGTTAAAAGTGCATGAAAATGGCCAATTTACTCACTCTGAGTTCTCAAAAAGGGTTTCTTCACCCCGGGAAGTTAATTAAATACCATTTGGAGGCATTTAATGTTCGAGCAAAAACGGCTGATTTTCGACAAAAGAGATAACACCCCCCCATTACGTCATGCTTCAGAAATGTGGAAAATGGTCCGTTTTCAAATGTTTTATTTTTGAACGTCAGTTCACATTTGTAGGTGGATCATCAGTGTTAGAGCTAAAATTAGCATGTTTAAAGTGATTTTCATGCTTCCAGGGGCCCAAAAGACAAGATTTATGGAATGGTTAAAAGTGCATGAAAATGGCCAATTTACTCACTCTGAGTTCTCAAAAAGGGTTTCTTCACCCCGGGAAGTTAATTAAATACCATTTGGAGGCATTTAATGTTAGAGCAAAAACGGATGATTTTCGACAAAAGAGATAACACCCCCCCATTACGTCATGATTCAGAAATGTGGAAAATGGTCCGTTTTCAAATGTTTTATTTTTGAACGTAAGTTCACATTTGTAGGTGGATCATCAGTGTTAGAGCTAAAATTAGCATGTTTAAAGTGATTTTCATGCTTCCAGGGGCCCAAAACACAAGATTTATGGAATGGTTAAAAGTGCATGAAAATGGCCAATTTACTCACTCTGAGTTCTCAAAAAGGGTTTCTTCACCCCGGGAAGTTAATTAAATACCATTTGGAGGCATTTAATGTTAGAGCAAAAACGGCTGATTTTCGACAAAAGAGATAACACCCCCCGATTACGTCATGATTCAGAAATGTGGAAAATGGTCCGTTTTCAAATGTTTTATTTTTGAACGTCAGTTCACATTTGTAGGTGGATCATCAGTGTTAGAGCTAAAATTAGCATGTTTAAAGTGATTTTCATGCTTCCAGGGGCTCGGGAAGTGAAATAAATACCATTTGGAGGCATTTAATGTTCGAGCAAAAATGGCTGATTTTCGACAAAAGAGATAACACCCCCCCATTACGTCATGCTTCAGAAATGTGGAAAATGGTCCGTTTTCAAATGTTTTATTTTTGAACGTCAGTTCACATTTGTAGGTGGATCATCAGTGTTAGAGCTAAAATTAGCATGTTTAAAGTGATTTTCGTGCTTCCAGGGGCCCAAAACACAAGATTTATGGAATGGTTAAAAGTGCATGAAAATGGCCAATTTACTCACTCTGAGTTCTCAAAAAGGGTTTCTTCACCCCGGGAAGTTAATTAAATACCATTTGGAGGCATTTAATGTTAGAGCAAAAACGGCTGATTTTCGACAAAAGAGATAACACCCCCCCATTACGTCATGCTTCAGAAATGTGGAAAATGGTCCGTTTTCAAATGTTTTATTTTTGAACGTCAGTTCACATTTGTAGGTGGATCATCAGTGTTAGAGCTAAAATTAGCATGTTTAAAGTGATTTTCATGCTTCCAGGGGCTCGGGAAGTTAATTAAATACCATTTGGAGGCATTTAATGTTCGAGCAAAAACGGCTGATTTTCGACAAAAGAGATAACACCCCCCCATTACGTCATGCTTCAGAAATGTGGAAAATGGTCCGTTTTCAAATGTTTTATTTTTGAACGTCAGTTCACATTTGTAGGTGGATCATCAGTGTTAGAGCTAAAATTAGCATGTTTAAAGTGATTTTCATGCTTCCAGGGGCCCAAAACACAAGATTTATGGAATGGTTAAAAGTGCATGAAAATGGCCAATTTACTCACTCTGAGTTCTCAAAAAGGGTTTCTTCACCCCGGGAAGTTAATTAAATACCATTTGGAGGCATTTAATGTTAGAGCAAAAACGGCTGATTTTCGACAAAAGAGATAACACCCCCCCATTACGTCATGCTTCAGAAATGTGAAAAATGGTCCGTTTTCAAATGTTTTATTTTTGAACGTCAGTTCACATTTGTAGGTGGATCATCAGTGTTAGAGCTAAAATTAGCATGTTTAAAGTGATTTTCATGCTTCCAGGGGCCCAAAACACAAGATTTATGGAATGGATAAAAGTGCATGAAAATGGCCAATTTACTCACTCTGAGTTCTCAAAAAGGGTTTCATCACCCCGGGAAGTTAATTAAATACCATTTGGAGGCATTTAATGTTAGAGCAAAAACGGCTGATTTTCGACAAAAGAGATAACACCCCCCCATTACGTCATGCTTCAGAAATGTGGAAAATGGTCCGTTTTCAAATGTTTTATTTTTGAACGTCAGTTCACATTTGTAGGTGGATCATCAGTGTTAGAGCTAAAATTAGCATGTTTAAAGTGATTTTCATGCTTCCAGGGGCTCGGGAAGTGAAATAAATACCATTTGGAGGCATTTAATGTTCGAGCAAAAACGGATGATTTTCGACAAAAGAGATAACACCCCCCCATTACGTCATGCTTCAGAAATGTGGAAAATGGTCCGTTTTCAAATGTTTTATTTTTGAACGTCAGTTCACATTTGTAGGTGGATCATCAGTGTTAGAGCTAAAATTAGCATGTTTAAAGTGATTTTCATGCTTCCAGGGGCCCAAAACACAAGATTTATGGAATGGTTAAAAGTGCATGAAAATGGCCAATTTACTCACTCTGAGTTCTCAAAAAGGGTTTCTTCACCCCGGGAAGTTAATTAAATACCATTTGGAGGCATTTAATGTTAGAGCAAAAACGGCTGATTTTCGACAAAAGAGATAACACCCCCCCATTACGTCATGCTTCAGAAATGTGGAAAATGGTCCGTTTTCAAATGTTTTATTTTTGAACATCAGTTCACATTTGTAGGTGGATCATCAGTGTTAGAGCTAAAATTAGCATGTTTAAAGTGATTTTCATGCTTCAAGGGGCCCAAAACACAAGATTTATGGAATGGTTAAAAGTGCATGAAAATGGCCAATTTACTCACTCTGAGTTCTCAAAAAGGGTTTCTTCACCCCGGGAAGTTAATTAAATACCATTTGGAGGCATTTAATGTTCGAGCAAAAACGGCTGATTTTCGACAAAAGAGATAACACCCCCCCATTACGTGATGCTTCAGAAATGTGGAAAATGGTCCGTTTTCAAATGTTTTATTTTTGAACGTCAGTTCACATTTGTAGGTGGATCATCAGTGTTAGAGCTAAAATTAGCATGTTTAAAGTGATTTTCATGCTTCCAGGGGCCCAAAACACAAGATTTATGGAATGGTTAAAAGTGCATGAAAATGGCCAATTTACTCACTCTGAGTTCTCAAAAAGGGTTTCTTCACCCCGGGAAGTTAATTAAATACCATTTGGAGGCATTTAATGTTCGAGCAAAAACGGCTGATTTTCGACAAAAGAGATAACACCCCCCCATTACGTCATGCTTCAGAAATGTGGAAAATGGTCCGTTTTCAAATGTTTTATTTTTGAACGTCAGTTCACATTTGTAGGTGGATCATCAGTGTTAGAGCTAAAATTAGCATGTTTAAAGTGATTTTCATGCTTCCAGGGGCCCAAAACACAAGATTTATGGAATGGTTAAAAGTGCATGAAAATGGCCAATTTACTCACTCTGAGTTCTCAAAAAGGGTTTCTTCACCCCGGGAAGTTAATTAAATACCATTTGGAGGCATTTAATGTTCGAGCAAAAACGGCTGATTTTCGACAAAAGAGATAACACCCCCCCATTACGTCATGCTTCAGAAATGTGGAAAATGGTCCGTTTTCAAATGTTTTATTTTTGAACGTCAGTTCACATTTGTAGGTGGATCATCAGTGTTAGAGCTAAAATTAGCATGTTTAAAGTGATTTTCATGCTTCCAGGGGCCCAAAACACAAGATTTATGGAATGGTTAAAAGTGCATGAAAATGGCCAATTTACTCACTCTGAGTTCTCAAAAAGGGTTTCTTCCCCCGGGAAGTTAATTAAATACCATTTGGAGGCATTTAATGTTCGAGCAAAAACGGCTGATTTTCGACAAAAGAGATAACACCCCCCATTACGTCATGCTTCAGAAATGTGGAAAATGGTCCGTTTTCAAATGTTTTATTTTTGAACGTCAGTTCACATTTGTAGGTGGATCATCAGTGTTAGAGCTAAAATTAGCATGTTTAAAGTGATTTTCATGCTTCCAGGGGCTCGGGAAGTTAATTAAATACCATTTGGAGGCATTTAATGTTCGAGCAAAAATGGCTGATTTTCGACAAAAGAGATAACACCCCCCCATTACGTCATGCTTCAGAAATGTGGAAAATGGTCCGTTTTCAAATGTTTTATTTTTGAACGTCAGTTCACATTTGTAGGTGGATCATCAGTGTTAGAGCTAAAATTAGCATGTTTAAAGTGATTTTCATGCTTCCAGGGGCTCGGGAAGTTAATTAAATACCATTTGGAGGCATTTAATGTTCGAGCAAAAACGGCTGATTTTCGACAAAAGAGATAACACCCCCCCATTACGTCATGCTTCAGAAATGTGGAAAATGGTCCGTTTTCAAATGTTTTATTTTTGAACGTCAGTTCACATTTGTAGGTGGATCATCAGTGTTAGAGCTACAATTAGCATGTTTAAAGTGATTTTCATGCTTCCAGGGGCCCAAAACACAAGATTTATGGAATGGTTAAAAGTGCATGAAAATGGCCAATTTACTCACTCTGAGTTCTCAAAAAGGGTTTCTTCACCCCGGGAAGTTAATTAAATACCATTTGGAGGCATTTAATGTTCGAGCAAAAACGGCTGATTTTCGACAAAAGAGATAACACCCCCCCATTACGTCATGCTTCAGAAATGTGGAAAATGGTCCATTTTCAAATGTTTTATTTTTGAACGTAAGTTCACATTTGTAGGTGGATCATCAGTGTTAGAGCTAAAATTAGCATGTTTAAAGTGATTTTCATGCTTCCAGGGGCTCGGGAAGTTAATTAAATACCATTTGGAGGCATTTAATGTTCGAGCAAAAACGGCTGATTTTCGACAAAAGAGATAACACCCCCCCATTACGTCATGCTTCAGAAATGTGGAAAATGGTCCGTTTTCAAATGTTTTATTTTTGAACGTCAGTTCACATTTGTAGGTGGATCATCAGTGTTAGAGCTACAATTAGCATGTTTAAAGTGATTTTCATGCTTCCAGGGGCCCAAAACACAAGATTTATGGAATGGTTAAAAGTGCATGAAAATGGCCAATTTACTCACTCTGAGTTCTCAAAAAGGGTTTCTTCACCCCGGGAAGTTAATTAAATACCATTTGGAGGCATTTAATGTTCGAGCAAAAACGGCTGATTTTCGACAAAAGAGATAACACCCCCCCATTACGTCATGATTCAGAAATGTGGAAAATGGTCCGTTTTCAAATGTTTTATTTTTGAACGTCAGTTCACATTTGTAGGTGGATCATCAGTGTTAGAGCTAAAATTAGCATGTTTAAAGTGATTTTCATGCTTCCAGGGGCTCGGGAAGTGAAATAAATACCATTTGGAGGCATTTAATGTTCGAGCAAAAACGGCTGATTTTCGAAAAAAGAGATAACACCCCCCCATTACGTCATGCTTCAGAAATGTGGAAAATGGTCCGTTTTCAAATGTTTTATTTTTGAACGTCAGTTCACATTTGTAGGTGGATCATCAGTGTTAGAGCTAAAATTAGCATGTTTAAAGTGATTTTCATGCTTCCAGGGGCTCGGGAAGTTAATTAAATACCATTTGGAGGCATTTAATGTTCGAGCAAAAACGGCTGATTTTCGACAAAAGAGATAACACCCCCTCATTACGTCATGCTTCAGAAATGTGGAAAATGGTCCGTTTTCAAATGTTTTATTTTTGAACGTCAGTTCACATTTGTAGGTGGATCATCAGTGTTAGAGCTACAATTAGCATGTTTAAAGTGATTTTCATGCTTCCAGGGGCCCAAAACACAAGATTTATGGAATGGTTAAAAGTGCATGAAAATGGCCAATTTACTCACTCTGAGTTCTCAAAAAGGGTTTCTTCACCCCGGGAAGTTAATTAAATACCATTTGGAGGCATTTAATGTTCGAGCAAAAACGGCTGATTTTCGACAAAAGAGATAACACCCCCCCATTACGTCATGCTTCAGAAATGTGGAAAATGGTCCGTTTTCAAATGTTTTATTTTTGAACGTAAGTTCACATTTGTAGGTGGATCATCAGTGTTAGAGCTAAAATTAGCATGTTTAAAGTGATTTTCATGCTTCCAGGGGCTCGGGAAGTTAATTAAATACCATTTGGAGGCATTTAATGTTCGAGCAAAAACGGCTGATTTTCGACAAAAGAGATAACACCCCCCCATTACGTCATGCTTCAGAAATGTGGAAAATGGTCCGTTTTCAAATGTTTTATTTTTGAACGTCAGTTCACATTTGTAGGTGGATCATCAGTGTTAGAGCTACAATTAGCATGTTTAAAGTGATTTTCATGCTTCCAGGGGCCCAAAACACAAGATTTATGGAATGGTTAAAAGTGCATGAAAATGGCCAATTTACTCACTCTGAGTTCTCAAAAAGGGTTTCTTCACCCCGGGAAGTTAATTAAATACCATTTGGAGGCATTTAATGTTCGAGCAAAAAAGGCTGATTTTCGACAAAAGAGATAACACCCCCCCATTACGTCATGCTTCAGAAATGTGGAAAATGCTCCGTTTTCAAATGTTTTATTTTTGAACGTAAGTTCACATTTGTAGGTGGATCATCAGTGTTAGAGCTAAAATTAGCATGTTTAAGGTGATTTTCATGCTTCCAGGGGCTCGGGAAGTTAATTAAATACCATTTGGAGGCATTTAATGTTCGAGCAAAAATGGCTGATTTTCGACAAAAGAGATAACACCCCCCCATTACGTCATGCTTCAGAAATGTGGAAAATGGTCCGTTTTCAAATGTTTTATTTTTGAACGTCAGTTCACATTTGTAGGTGGATCATCAGTGTTAGAGCTAAAATTAGCATGTTTAAAGTGATTTTCATGCTTCCAGGGGCCCAAAACACAAGATTTATGGAATGGTTAAAAGTGCATGAAAATGGCCAATTTACTCACTCTGAGTTCTCAAAAAGGGTTTCTTCACCCCGGGAAGTTAATTAAATACCATTTGGAGGCATTTAATGTTAGAGCAAAAACGGCTGATTTTCGACAAAAGAGATAACACCCCCCCATTACGTCATGCTTCAGAAATGTGGAAAATGGTCCGTTTTCAAATGTTTTATTTTTGAACGTCAGTTCACATTTGTAGGTGGATCATCAGTGTTAGAGCTAAAATTAGCATGTTTAAAGTGATTTTCATGCTTCCAGGGGCTCGGGTAAGTTAATTAGATACCATTTGGAGGCATTTAATGTTCGAGCAAAAAAGGCTGATTTTCGACAAAAGAGATAACACCCCCCCATTACGTCATGCTTCAGAAATGTGGAAAATGGTCCGTTTTCAAATGTTTTATTTTTGAACGTCAGTTCACATTTGTAGGTGGATCATCAGTGTTAGAGCTAAAATTAGCATGTTTAAAGTGATTTTCATGCTTCCAGGGGCTCGGGAAGTTAATTAAATACCATTTGGAGGCATTTAATGTTCGAGCAAAAACGGCTGATTTTCGACAAAAGAGATAACACCCCCCCAATACGTCATGCTTCAGAAATGTGGAAAATGGTCCGTTTTCAAATGTTTTATTTTTGAACGTCAGTTCACATTTGTAGGTGGATCATCAGTGTTAGAGCTAAAATTAGCATGTTTAAAGTGATTTTCATGCTCCCAGGGGCCCAAAACACAAGATTTACGGAATGGTTAAAAGTGCATGAAAATGGCCAATTTACTCACTCTGAGTTCTCAAAAAGGGTTTCTTCACCCCGGGAAGTTAATTAAATACCATTTGGAGGCATTTAATGTTAGAGCAAAAACGGCTGATTTTCGACAAAAGAGATAACACCTCCCCATTACGTCATGCTTCAGAAATGTGGAAAATGCTCCGTTTTCAAATGTTTTATTTTTGAACGTCAGTTCACATTTGTAGGTGGATCATCAGTGTTAGAGCTAAAATTAGCATGTTTAAAGTGATTTTCATGCTTCCAGGGGCTCGGGAAGTGAAATAAATACCATTTGGAGGCATTTAATGTTCGAGCAAAAACGGATGATTTTCGACAAAAGAGATAACACCCCCCCATTACGTCATGCTTCAGAAATGTGGAAAATGGTCCGTTTTCAAATGTTTTATTTTTGAACGTCAGTTCACATTTGTAGGTGGATCATCAGTGTTAGAGCTAAAATTAGCATGTTTAAAGTGATTTTCATGCTTCCAGGGGCCCAAAACACAAGATTTATGGAATGGTTAAAAGTGCATGAAAATGGCCAATTTACTCACTCTGAGTTCTCAAAAAGGGTTTCTTCACCCCGGGAAGTTAATTAAATACCATTTGGAGGCATTTAATGTTAGAGCAAAAACAGCTGATTTTCGACAAAAGAGATAACACCCCCCCATTACGTCATGCTTCAGAAATGTGGAAAATGGTCCGTTTTCAAATGTTTTATTTTTGAACGTCAGTTCACATTTGTAGGTGGATCATCAGTGTTAGAGCTAAAATTAGCATGTTTAAAGTGATTTTCATGCTTCCAGGGGCTCGGGAAGTTAATTAAATACCATTTGGAGGCATTTAATGTTCGAGCAAAAACGGCTGATTTTCGACAAAAGAGATAACACCCCCCCATTACGTCATGCTTCAGAAATGTGGAAAATGGTCCGTTTTCAAATGTTTTATTTTTGAACGTCAGTTCACATTTGTAGGTGGATCATCAGTGTTAGAGCTAAAATTAGCATGTTTAAAGTGATTTTCATGCTTCCAGGGGCCCAAAACACAAGATTTATGGAATGGTTAAAAGTGCATGAAAATGGCCAATTTACTCACTCTGAGTTCTCAAAAAGGGTTTCTTCACCCCGGGAAGTTAATTAAATACCATTTGGAGGCATTTAATGTTCGAGCAAAAACGGCTGATTTTCGACAAAAGAGATAACACCCCCCCATTACGTCATGCTTCAGAAATGTGGAAAATGGTCCGTTTTCAAATGTTTCATTTTTGAACGTCAGTTCACATTTGTAGGTGGATCATCAGTGTTAGAGCTAAAATTAGCATGTTTAAAGTGATTTTCATGCTTCCAGGGGCTCGGGAAGTTAATTAAATACCATTTGGAGGCATTTAATGTTCGAGCAAAAACGGCTGATTTTCGACAAAAGAGATAACACCCCCCCCATTACGTCATGCTTCAGAAATGTGGAAAATGGTCCGTTTTCAAATGTTTCATTTTTGAACGTCAGTTCACATTTGTAGGTGGATCATCAGTGTTAGAGCTAAAATTAGCATGTTTAAAGTGATTTTCATGCTTCCAGGGGCCCAAAACACAAGATTTATGGAATGGTTAAAAGTGCATGAAAATGGCCAATTTACTCACTCTGAGTTCTCAAAAAGGGTTTCTTCACCCCGGGAAGTTAATTAAATACCATTTGGAGGCATTTAATGTTCGAGCAAAAACGGCTGATTTTCGACAAAAGAGATAACACCCCCCCATTACGTCATGCTTCAGAAATGTGGAAAATGGTCCGTTTTCAAATGTTTTATTTTTGAACGTCAGTTCACATTTGTAGGTGGATCATCAGTGTTAGAGCTAAAATTAGCATGTTTAAAGTGATTTTCATGCTTCCAGGGGCCCAAAACACAAGATTTATGGAATGGTTAAAAGTGCATGAAAATGGCCAATTTACTCACTCTGAGTTCTCAAAAAGGGTTTCTTCACCCCGGGAAGTTAATTAAATACCATTTGGAGGCATTTAATGTTCGAGCAAAAACGGCTGATTTTCGACAAAAGAGATAACACCCCCCCATTACGTCATGCTTCAGAAATGTGGAAAATGGTCCGTTTTCAAATGTTTCATTTTTGAACGTCAGTTCACATTTGTAGGTGGATCATCAGTGTTAGAGCTAAAATTAGCATGTTTAAAGTGATTTTCATGCTTCCAGGGGCCCAAAACACAAGATTTATGGAATGGTTAAAAGTGCATGAAAATGGCCAATTTACTCACTCTGAGTTCTCAAAAAGGGTTTCTTCACCCCGGGAAGTTAATTAAATACCATTTGGAGGCATTTAATGTTCGAGCCAAAACGGCTGATTTTCGACAAAAGAGATAACACCCCCCCATTACGTCATGCTTCAGAAATGTGGAAAATGGTCCGTTTTCAAATGTTTTATTTTTGAACGTCAGTTCACATTTGTAGGTGGATCATCAGTGTTAGAGCTAAAATTAGCATGTTTAAAGTGATTTTCATGCTTCCAGGGGCCCAAAACACAAGATTTATGGAATGGTTAAAAGTGCATGAAAATGGCCAATTTACTCACTCTGAGTTCTCAAAAAGGGTTTCTTCACCCCGGGAAGTTAATTAAATACCATTTGGAGGCATTTAATGTTCGAGCAAAAACGGCTGATTTTCGACAAAAGAGATAACACCCCCCCATTACGTCATGCTTCAGAAATGTGGAAAATGGTCTGTTTTCAAATGTTTTATTTTTGAACGTCAGTTCACATTTGTAGGTGGATCATCAGTGTTAGAGCTAAAATTAGCATGTTTAAAGTGATTTTCATGCTTCCAGGGGCCCAAAACACAAGATTTATGGAATGGTTAAAAGTGCACGAAAATGGCCAATTTGCTCACTCTGAGTTCTCAAAAAGGGTTTCTTCACCCCGGGAAGTTAATTAAATACCATTTGGAGGCATTTAATGTTAGAGCAAAAACGGCTGATTTTCGACAAAAGAGATAACACCCCCCCATTACGTCATGCTTCAGAAATGTGGAAAATGGTCCGTTTTCAAATGTTTTATTTTTGAACGTCAGTTCACATTTGTAGGTGGATCATCAATGTTAGAGCTAAAATTAGCATGTTTAAAGTGATTTTCATGCTTCCAGGGGCCCAAAACACAAGATTTATGGAATGGTTAAAAGTGCATGAAAATGGCCAATTTACTCACTCTGAGTTCTCAAAAAGGGTTTCTTCACCCCGGGAAGTTAATTAAATACCATTTGGAGGCATTTAATGTTCGAGCAAAAACTGCTGATTTTCGACAAAAGAGATAACACCCCCCCATTACTTCATGCTTCAGAAATGTGGAAAATGGTCCGTTTTCAAATGTTTTATTTTTGAACGTCAGTTCACATTTGTAGGTGGATCATCAGTGTTAGAGCTAAAATTAGCATGTTTAAAGTGATTGTCATGCTTCCAGGGGCCCAAAACACAAGATTTATGGAATGGTTAAAAGTGCATGAAAATGGCCAATTTACTCACTCTGAGTTCTCAAAAAGGGTTTCTTCACCCCGGGAAGTTAATTAAATACCATTTGGAGGCATTTAATGTTCGAGCAAAAACGGCTGATTTTCGACAAAAGAGATAACACCCCCCCATTACGTCATGCTTCAGAAATGTGGAAAATGGTCCGTTTTCAAATGTTTTATTTTTGAACGTCAGTTCACATTTGTAGGTGGATCATCAGTGTTAGAGCTAAAATTAGCATGTTTAAAGTGATTTTCATGCTTCCAGGGGCCCAAAACACAAGATTTATGGAATGGTTAAAAGTGCATGAAAATGGCCAATTTACTCACTCTGAGTTCTCAAAAAGGGTTTCTTCACCCCGGGAAGTTAATTAAATACCATTTGGAGGCATTTAATGTTCGAGCAAAAACGGCTGATTTTCGACAAAAGAGATAACACCCCCCCATTACGTCATGCTTCAGAAATGTGGAAAATGGTCCGTTTTCAAATGTTTTATTTTTGAACGTCAGTTCACATTTGTAGGTGGATCATCAGTGTTAGAGCTAAAATTAGCATGTTTAAAGTGATTTTCATGCTTCCAGGGGCCCAAAACACAAGATTTATGGAATGGTTAAAAGTGCATGAAAATGGCCAATTTACTCACTCTGAGTTCTCAAAAAGGGTTTCTTCCCCCGGGAAGTTAATTAAATACCATTTGGAGGCATTTAATGTTCGAGCAAAAACGGCTGATTTTCGACAAAAGAGATAACACCCCCCATTACGTCATGCTTCAGAAATGTGGAAAATGGTCCGTTTTCAAATGTTTTATTTTTGAACGTCAGTTCACATTTGTAGGTGGATCATCAGTGTTAGAGCTAAAATTAGCATGTTTAAAGTGATTTTCATGCTTCCAGGGGCTCGGGAAGTTAATTAAATACCATTTGGAGGCATTTAATGTTCGAGCAAAAACGGCTGATTTTCGACAAAAGAGATAACACCCCCCCATTACGTCATGCTTCAGAAATGTGGAAAATGGTCCGTTTTCAAATGTTTTATTTTTGAACGTCAGTTCACATTTGTAGGTGGATCATCAGTGTTAGAGCTAAAATTAGCATGTTTAAAGTGATTTTCATGCTTCCAGGGGCTCGGGAAGTTAATTAAATACAATTTGGAGGCATTTAATGTTCGAGCAAAAACGGCTGATTTTCGACAAAAGAGATAACACCCCCCCATTACGTCATGCTTCAGAAATGTGGAAAATGGTCCGTTTTCAAATGTTTTATTTTTGAACGTCAGTTCACATTTGTAGGTGGATCATCAGTGTTAGAGCTAAAATTAGCATGTTTAAAGTGATTTTCATGCTCCCAGGGGCCCAAAACACAAGATTTATGGAATAGTTAAAAGTGCATGAAAATGGCCAATTTACTCACTCTGAGTTCTCAAAAAGGGTTTCTTCACCCCGGGAAGTTAATTAAATACCATTTGGAGGCATTTAATGTTAGAGCAAAAACGGCTGATTTTCGACAAAAGAGATAACACCCCCCCATTACGTCATGCTTCAGAAATGTGGAAAATGCTCCGTTTTCAAATGTTTTATTTTTGAACGTCAGTTCACATTTGTAGGTGGATCATCAGTGTTAGAGCTAAAATTAGCATGTTTAAAGTGATTTTCATGCTTCCAGGGGCTCGGGAAGTGAAATAAATACCATTTGGAGGCATTTAATGTTCGAGCAAAAACGGCTGATTTTCGACAAAAGAGATAACACCCCCCCATTACGTCATGCTTCAGAAATGTGGAAAATGGTCCGTTTTCAAATGTTTTATTTTTGAACGTCAGTTCACATTTGTAGGTGGATCATCAGTGTTAGAGCTAAAATTAGCATGTTTAAAGTGATTTTCATGCTTCCAGGGGCCCAAAACACAAGATTTATGGAATGGTTAAAAGTGCATGAAAATGGCCAATTTACTCACTCTGAGTTCTCAAAAAGGGTTTCTTCACCCCGGGAAGTTAATTAAATACCATTTGGAGGCATTTAATGTTAGAGCAAAAACGGCTGATTTTCGACAAAAGAGATAACACCCCCCCATTACGTCATGCTTCAGAAATGTGGAAAATGGTCCATTTTCAAATGTTTTATTTTTGAACGTCAGTTCACATTTGTAGGTGGATCATCAGTGTTAGAGCTAAAATTAACATGTTTAAAGTGATTTTCATGCTTCCAGGGGCTCGGGAAGTTAATTAAATACCATTTGGAGGCATTTAATGTTCGAGCAAAAACGGCTGATTTTCGACAAAAGAGATAACACCCCCCATTACGTCATGCTTCAGAAATGTGGAAAATGGTCCGTTTTCAAATGTTGTATTTTTGAACGTCAGTTCACATTTGTAGGTGGATCATCAGTGTTAGAGCTAAAATTAGCATGTTTAAAGTGATTTTCATGCTTCCAGGGGCCCAAAACACAAGATTTATGGAATGGTTAAAAGTGCATGAAAATGGCCAATTTACTCACTCTGAGTTCTCAAAAAGGGTTTCTTCACCCCGGGAAGTTAATTAAATACCATTTGGAGGCATTTAATGTTCGAGCAAAAACGGCTGATTTTCGACAAAAGAGATAACACCCCCCCATTACGTCATGCTTCAGAAATGTGGAAAATGGTCCGTTTTCAAATGTTTCATTTTTGAACGTCAGTTCACATTTGTAGGTGGATCATCAGTGTTAGAGCTAAAATTAGCATGTTTAAAGTGATTTTCATGCTTCCAGGGGCTCGGGAAGTTAATTAAATACCATTTGGAGGCATTTAATGTTCGAGCAAAAACGGCTGATTTTCGACAAAAGAGATAACACCCCCCCATTACGTCATGCTTCAGAAATGTGGAAAATGGTCCGTTTTCAAATGTTTTATTTTTGAACGTCAGTTCACATTTGTAGGTGGATCATCAGTGTTAGAGCTAAAATTAGCATGTTTAAAGTGATTTTCATGCTTCCAGGGGCTCGGGAAGTTAATTAAATACCATTTGGAGGCATTTAATGTTTGAGCAAAAACGGCTGATTTTCGACAAAAGAGATAACACCCCCCCATTACGTCATGCTTCAGAAATGTGGAAAATGGTCCGTTTTCAAATGTTTTATTTTTGAACGTCAGTTCACATTTGTAGGTGGATCATCAGTGTTAGAGCTAAAATTAGCATGTTTAAAGTGATTTTCATGCTTCCAGGGGCCCAAAACACAAGATTTATGGAATGGTTAAAAGTGCATGAAAATGGCCAATTTACTCACTCTGAGTTCTCAAAAAGGGTTTCTTCACCCCGGGAAGTTAATTAAATACCATTTGGAGGCATTTAATGTTCGAGCAAAAACGGCTGATTTTCGACAAAAGAGATAACACCCGCCCATTACGTCATGCTTCAGAAATGTGGAAAATGGTCCGTTTTCAAATGTTTTATTTTTGAACGTCAGTTCACATTTGTAGGTGGATCATCAGTGTTAGAGCTAAAATTAGCATGTTTAAAGTGATTTTCATTCTTCCAGGGGCTCGGGAAGTTAATTAAATACCATTTGGAGGCATTTAATGTTCGAGCAAAAACGGCTGATTTTCGACAAAAGAGATAACACCCCCCCATTACGTCATGCTTCAGAAATGTGGAAAATGGTCCGTTTTCAAATGTTTTATTTTTGAACGTCAGTTCACATTTGTAGGTGGATCATCAGTGTTAGAGCTAAAATTAGCATGTTTAAAGTGATTTTCATGCTTCCAGGGGCTCGGGAAGTTAATTAAATACCATTTGGAGGCATTTAATGTTCGAGCAAAAACGGCAGATTTTCGACAAAAGAGATAACACCCCCCCATTACGTCATGCTTCAGAAATGTGGAAAATGGTCCGTTTTCAAATGTTTTATTTTTGAACGTCAGTTCACATTTGTAGGTGGATCATCAGTGTTAGAGCTAAAATTAGCATGTTTAAAGTGATTTTCATGCTTCCAGGGGCCCAAAACACAAGATTTATGGAATGGTTAAAAGTGCATGAAAATGGCCAATTTACTCACTCTGAGTTCTCAAAAAGGGTTTCTTCACCAAGGGAAGTTAATTAAATACCATTTGGAGGCATTTAATGTTAGAGCAAAAACGGCTGATTTTCCACAAAAGAGATAACACCCCCCCATTACGTCATGCTTCAGAAATGTGGAAAATGGTCCGTTTTCAAATGTTTTATTTTTGAACGTCAGTTCACATTTGTAGGTGGATCATCAGTGTTAGAGCTAAAATTAGCATGTTTAAAGTGATTTTCATGCTTCCAGGGGCTCGGGAAGTGAAATAAATACCATTTGGAGGCATTTAATGTTCGAGCAAAAACGGCTGATTTTCGACAAAAGAGATAACACCCCCCCATTACGTCATGCTTCAGAAATGTGGAAAATGGTCCGTTTTCAAATGTTTTATTTTTGAACGTCAGTTCACATTTGTAGGTGGATCATCAGTGTTAGAGCTAAAATTAGCATGTTTAAAGTGATTTTCATGCTTCCAGGGGCTCGGGAAGTTAATTAAATACCATTTGGAGGCATTTAATGTTCGAGCAAAAACGGCTGATTTTCGACAAAAGAGATAACACCCCCCCATTACGTCATGCTTCAGAAATGTGGAAAATGGTCCGTTTTCAAACGTTTTATTTTTGAACGTTAGTTCACATTTGTAGGTGGATCATCAGTGTTAGAGCTAAAATTAGCATGTTTAAAGTGATTTTCATGCTTCCAGGGGCTCGGGTAGTTAATTAAATGCCATTTGGAGGCATTTAATGTTAGAGCAAAAACGGCTGATTTTCGACAAAAGAGATAACACCCCCCCATTATGTCATGCTTCAGAAATGTGGAAAATGGTCCGTTTTCAAATGTTTTATTTTTGAACGTCAGTTCACATTTGTAGGTGGATCATCAGTGTTAGAGCTAAAATTAGCATGTTTAAAGTGATTTTCATGCTTCCAGGGGTTCGGGAAGTTAATTAAATACCATTTGGAGGCATTTAATGTTCGAGCAAAAACGGCTGATTTTCGACAAAAGAGATAACACCCCCCCATTACGTCATGCTTCAGAAATGTGGAAAATGGTCCGTTTTCAAATGTTTTATTTTTGAACGTCAGTTCACATTTGTAGGTGGATCATCAGTGTTAGAGCTAAAATTAGCATGTTTAAAGTGATTTTCATGCTTCCAGGGGCCCAAAACACAAGATTTATGGAATGGTTAAAAGTGCATGAAAATGGCCAATTTACTCACTCTGAGTTCTCAAAAAGGGTTTCTTCACCCCGGGAAGTTAATTAAATACCATTTGGAGGCATTTAATGTTCGAGCAAAAACGGCTGATTTTCGACAAAAGAGATAACACCCCCCCATTACGTCATGCTTCAGAAATGTGGAAAATGGTCCGTTTTCAAATGTTTTATTTTTGAACGTCAGTTCACATTTGTAGGTGGATCATCAGTGTTAGAGCTAAAATTAGCATGTTTAAAGTGATTTTCATGCTTCCAGGGGCCCAAAACACAAGATTTATGGAATGGTTAAAAGTGCATGAAAATGGCCAATTTACTCACTCTGAGTTCTCAAAAAGGGTTTCTTCACCCCGGGAAGTTAATTAAATACCATTTGGAGGCATTTAATGTTCGAGCAAAAACGGCTGATTTTCGACAAAAGAGATAACACCCCCCCATTACGTCATGCTTCAGAAATGTGGAAAATGGTCCGTTTTCAAATGTTTTATTTTTGAACGTCAGTTCACATTTGTAGGTGGATCATCAGTGTTAGAGCTAAAATTAGCATGTTTAAAGTGATTTTCATGCTTCCAGGGGCCCAAAACACAAGATTTATGGAATGGTTAAAAGTGCATGAAAATGGCCAATTTACTCACTCTGAGTTCTCAAAAAGGGTTTCTTCACCCCGGGAAGTTAATTAAATACCATTTGGAGGCATTTAATGTTCGAGCAAAAACGGCTGATTTTCGACAAAAGAGATAATACCCCCCCATTACGTCATGCTTCAGAAATGTGGAAAATGGTCCGTTTTCAAATGTTTTATTTTTGAACGTCAGTTCACATTTGTAGGTGGATCATCAGTGTTAGAGCTAAAATTAGCATGTTTAAAGTGATTTTCATGCTTCCAGGGGCTCGGGAAGTTAATTAAATACCATTTGGAGGCATTTAATGTTCGAGCAAAAACGGCTGATTTTCGACAAAAGAGATAACACCCCCCCATTACGTCATGCTTCAGAAATGTGGAAAATGGTCCGTTTTCAATGTTTTATTTTTGAACGTCAGTTCACATTTGTAGGTGGATCATCAGTGTTAGAGCTAAAATTAGCATGTTTAAAGTGATTTTCATGCTTCCAGGGGCCCAAAACACAAGATTTATGGAATGGTTAAAAGTGCATGAAAATGGCCAATTTACTCACTCTGAGTTCTCAAAAAGGGTTTCTTCACCCCGGGAAGTTAATTAAATACCATTTGGAGGCATTAATGTTAGAGCAAAAACGGCTGATTTTCGACAAAAGAGATAACACCCCCCCATTACGTCATGCTTCAGAAATGTGGAAAATGGTCCGTTTTCAAATGTTTTATTTTTGAATGTCAGTTCACATTTGTAGGTGGATCATCAGTGTTAGAGCTAAAATTAGCATGTTTAAAGTGATTTTCATGCTTCCAGGGGCCCAAAACACAAGATTTATGGAATGGTTAAAAGTGCATGAAAATGGCCAATTTACTCACTCTGAGTTCTCAAAAAGGGTTTCTTCACCCCGGGAAGTTAATTAAATACCATTTGGAGGCATTTAATGTTAGAGCAAAAACGGCTGATTTTCCACAAAAGAGATAACACCCCCCCATTACGTCATGCTTCAGAAATGTGGAAAATGGTCCGTTTTCAAATGTTTTATTTTTGAACGTCAGTTCACATTTGTAGGTGGATCATCAGTGTTAGAGCTAAAATTAGCATGTTTAAAGTGATTTTCATGCTTCCAGGGGCCCAAAACACAAGATTTATGGAATGGTTAAAAGTGCATGAAAATGGCCAATTTACTCACTCTGAGTTCTCAAAAAGGGTTTCTTCACCCCGGGAAGTTAATTAAATACCATTTGGAGGCATTTAATGTTAGAGCAAAAACGGCTGATTTTCGACAAAAGAGATAACACCCCCCCATTACGTCATGCTTCAGAAATGTGGAAAATGGTCCGTTTTCAAATGTTTTATTTTTGAACGTCAGTTCACATTTGTAGGTGGATCATCAGTGTTAGAGCTAAAATTAGCATGTTTAAAGTGATTTTCATGCTTCCAGGGGCCCAAAACACAAGATTTATGGAATGGTTAAAAGTGCATGAAAATGGCCAATTTACTCACTCTGAGTTCTCAAAAAGGGTTTCTTCACCCCGAGAAGTTAATTAAATACCATTTGGAGGCATTTAATGTTAGAGCAAAAACGGCTGATTTTCGACAAAAGAGATAACACCCCCCCATTACGTCATGCTTCAGAAATGTGGAAATGGTCCGTTTTCAAATGTTTTATTTTTGAACGTCAGTTCACATTTGTAGGTGGATCATCAGTGTTAGAGCTAAAATTAGCATGTTTAAAGTGATTTTCATGCTTCCAGAGGCTCGGGAAGTTAATTAAATACCATTTGGAGGCATTTAATGTTCGAGCAAAAACGGCTGATTTTCGACAAAAGAGATAACACCCCCCCATTACGTCATGCTTCAGAAATGTGGAAAATGGTCCGTTTTCAAATGTTTTATTTTTGAACGTCAGTTCACATTTGTAGGTGGATCATCAGTGTTAGAGCTAAAATTAGCATGTTTAAAGTGATTTTCATGCTTCCAGGGGCCCAAAACACAAGATTTATGGAATGGTTAAAAGTGCATGAAAATGGCCAATTTACTCACTCTGAGTTCTCAAAAAGGGTTTCTTCACCCCGGGAAGTTAATTAAATACCATTTGGAGGCATTTAATGTTCGAGCAAAAACGGCTGATTTTCCACAAAAGAGATAACACCCCCCCATTACGTCATGCTTCAGAAATGTGGAAAATGGTCCGTTTTCAAATGTTTTATTTTTGAACGTCAGTTCACATTTGTAGGTGGATCATCAGTGTTAGAGCTAAAATTAGCATGTTTAAAGTGATTTTCATGCTTCCAGGGGCTCGGGAAGTGAAATAAATACCATTTGGAGGCATTTAATGTTCGAGCAAAAACGGCTGATTTTCGACAAAAGAGATAACACCCCCCCATTACGTCATGCTTCAGAAATGTGGAAAATGGTCCGTTTTCAAATGTTTTATTTTTGAACGTCAGTTCACATTTGTAGGTGGATCATCAGTGTTAGAGCTAAAATTAGCATGTTTAAAGTGATTTTCATTCTTCCAGGTGCTCGGGAAGTTAATTAAATACCATTTGAGGCATTTAATGTTCGAGCAAAAACGGCTGATTTTCGACAAAAGAGATAACACCCCCCCATTACGTCATGCTTCAGAAATGTGGAAAATGGTCCGTTTTCAAATGTTTTATTTTTGAACGTCAGTTCACATTTGTAGGTGGATCATCAGTGTTAGAGCTAAAATTAGCATGTTTAAAGTGATTTTCATGCTTCCAGGGGCTCGGGAAGTTAATTAAATACCATTTGGAGGCATTTAATGTTCGAGCAAAAACGGCAGATTTTCGACAAAAGAGATAACACCCCCCCATTACGTCATGCTTCAGAAATGTGGAAAATGGTCCGTTTTCAAATGTTTTATTTTTGAACGTCAGTTCACATTTGTAGGTGGATCATCAGTGTTAGAGCTAAAATTAGCATGTTTAAAGTGATTTTCATGCTTCCAGGGGCCCAAAACACAAGATTTATGGAATGGTTAAAAGTGCATGAAAATGGCCAATTTACTCACTCTGAGTTCTCAAAAAGGGTTTCTTCACCACGGGAAGTTAATTAAATACCATTTGGAGGCATTTAATGTTAGAGCAAAAACGGCTGATTTTCCACAAAAGAGATAACACCCCCCCATTACGTCATGCTTCAGAAATGTGGAAAATGGTCCGTTTTCAAATGTTTTATTTTTGAACGTCAGTTCACATTTGTAGGTGGATCATCAGTGTTAGAGCTAAAATTAGCATGTTTAAAGTGATTTTCATGCTTCCAGGGGCTCGGGAAGTGAAATAAATACCATTTGGAGGCATTTAATGTTCGAGCAAAAACGGCTGATTTTCGACAAAAGAGATAACACCCCCCCATTACGTCATGCTTCAGAAATGTGGAAAATGGTCCGTTTTCAAATGTTTTATTTTTGAACGTCAGTTCACATTTGTAGGTGGATCATCAGTGTTAGAGCTAAAATTAGCATGTTTAAAGTGATTTTCATGCTTCCAGGGGCTCGGGAAGTTAATTAAATACCATTTGGAGGCATTTAATGTTCGAGCAAAAACGGCTGATTTTCGACAAAAGAGATAACACCCCCCCATTACGTCATGCTTCAGAAATGTGGAAAATGGTCCGTTTTCAAATGTTTTATTTTTGAACGTTAGTTCACATTTGTAGGTGGATCATCAGTGTTAGAGCTAAAATTAGCATGTTTAAAGTGATTTTCATGCTTCCAGGGGCTCGGGTAGTTAATTAAATGCCATTTGGAGGCATTTAATGTTAGAGCAAAAACGGCTGATTTTCGACAAAAGAGATAACACCCCCCCATTACGTCATGCTTCAGAAATGTGGAAAATGGTCCGTTTTCAAATGTTTTATTTTTGAACGTCAGTTCACATTTGTAGGTGGATCATCAGTGTTAGAGCTAAAATTAGCATGTTTAAAGTGATTTTCATGCTTCCAGGGGTTCGGGAAGTTAATTAAATACCATTTGGAGGCATTTAATGTTCGAGCAAAAACGGCTGATTTTCGACAAAAGAGATAACACCCCCCCATTACGTCATGCTTCAGAAATGTGGAAAATGGTCCGTTTTCAAATGTTTTATTTTTGAACGTCAGTTCACATTTGTAGGTGGATCATCAGTGTTAGAGCTAAAATTAGCATGTTTAAAGTGATTTTCATGCTTCCAGGGGCCCAAAACACAAGATTTATGGAATGGTTAAAAGTGCATGAAAATGGCCAATTTACTCACTCTGAGTTCTCAAAAAGGGTTTCTTCACCCCGGGAAGTTAATTAAATACCATTTGGAGGCATTTAATGTTCGAGCAAAAACGGCTGATTTTCGACAAAAGAGATAACACCCCCCCATTACGTCATGCTTCAGAAATGTGGAAAATGGTCCGTTTTCAAATGTTTTATTTTTGAACGTCAGTTCACATTTGTAGGTGGATCATCAGTGTTAGAGCTAAAATTAGCATGTTTAAAGTGATTTTCATGCTTCCAGGGGCCCAAAACACAAGATTTATGGAATGGTTAAAAGTGCATGAAAATGGCCAATTTACTCACTCTGAGTTCTCAAAAAGGGTTTCTTCACCCCGGGAAGTTAATTAAATACCATTTGGAGGCATTTAATGTTCGAGCAAAAACGGCTGATTTTCGACAAAAGAGATAACACCCCCCCATTACGTCATGCTTCAGAAATGTGGAAAATGGTCCGTTTTCAAATGTTTTATTTTTGAACGTCAGTTCACATTTGTAGGTGGATCATCAGTGTTAGAGCTAAAATTAGCATGTTTAAAGTGATTTTCATGCTTCCAGGGGCCCAAAACACAAGATTTATGGAATGGTTAAAAGTGCATGAAAATGGCCAATTTACTCACTCTGAGTTCTCAAAAAGGGTTTCTTCACCCCGGGAAGTTAATTAAATACCATTTGGAGGCATTTAATGTTCGAGCAAAAACGGCTGATTTTCGACAAAAGAGATAACACCCCCCCATTACGTCATGCTTCAGAAATGTGGAAAATGGTCCGTTTTCAAATGTTTTATTTTTGAACGTCAGTTCACATTTGTAGGTGGATCATCAGTGTTAGAGCTAAAATTAGCATGTTTAAAGTGATTTTCATGCTTCCAGGGGCCCAAAACACAAGATTTATGGAATGGTTAAAAGTGCATGAAAATGGCCAATTTACTCACTCTGAGTTCTCAAAAAGGGTTTCTTCACCCCGGGAAGTTAATTAAATACCATTTGGAGGCATTTAATGTTAGAGCAAAAACGGCTGATTTTCGACAAAAGAGATAACACCCCCCCCCCATTACGTCATGCTTCAGAAATGTGGAAAATTGTCCGTTTTCAAATGTTTTATTTTTGAACGTCAGTTCACATTTGTGGGTGGATCATCAGTGTTAGAGCTAAAATTAGCATGTTTAAAGTGATTTTCATGCTTCCAGGGGCCCAAAACACAAGATTAATGGAATGGTTAAAAGTGCATGAAAATGGCCAATTTACTCACTCTGAGTTCTCAAAAAGGGTTTCTTCACCCCGGGAAGTTAATTAAATACCATTTGGAGGCATTTAATGTTCGAGCAAAAACGGCTGATTTTCGACAAAAGAGATAACACCCCCCCATTACGTCATGCTTCAGAAATGTGGAAAATGGTCCGTTTTCAAATGTTTTATTTTTGAACGTCAGTTCACATTTGTAGGTGGATCATCAGTGTTAGAGCTAAAATTAGCATGTTTAAAATGATTTTCATGCTTCCAGGGGCCCAAAACACAAGATTTATGGAATGGTTAAAAGTGCATGAAAATGGCCAATTTACTCACTCTGAGTTCTCAAAAAGGGTTTCTTCACCCCGGGAAGTTAATTAAATACCATTTGGAGGCATTTAATGTTCGAGCAAAAACGGCTGATTTTCGACAAAAGAGATAACACCCCCCCATTACGTCATGCTTCAGAAATGTGGAAAATGGTCCGTTTTCAAATGTTTTATTTTTGAACGTAAGTTCACATTTGTAGGTGGATCATCAGTGTTAGAGCTAAAATTAGCATGTTTAAAGTGATTTTCATGCTTCCAGGGGCCCAAAACACAAGATTTATGGAATGGTTAAAAGTGCATGAAAATGGCCAATTTACTCACTCTGAGTTCTCAAAAAGGGTTTCTTCACCCCGGGAAGTTAATTAAATACCATTTGGAGGCCTTTAATGTTCGAGCAAAAACGGCTGATTTTCGACAAAAGAGATAACACCCCCCATTACGTCATGCTTCAGAAATGTGGAAAATGGTCCGTTTTCAAATGTTTTATTTTTGAACGTAAGTTCACATTTGTAGGTGGATCATCAGTGTTAGAGCTAAAATTAGCATGTTTAAAGTGATTTTCATGCTTCCAGGGGCTCGGGAAGTGAAATAAATACCATTTGGAGGCATTTAATGTTCGAGCAAAAACGGCTGATTTTCGACAAAAGAGATAACACCCCCCCATTACGTCATGCTTCAGAAATGTGGAAAATGGTCCGTTTTCAAATGTTTTATTTTTGAACGTCAGTTCACATTTGTAGGTGGATCATCAGTGTTAGAGCTAAAATTAGCATGTTTAAAGTGATTTTCATGCTTCCAGGGGCTCGGGAAGTTAATTAAATACCATTTGGAGGCATTTAATGTTCGAGCAAAAACGGCTGATTTTCGACAAAAGAGATAACACCCCCCCATTACGTCATGCTTCAGAAATGTGGAAAATGGTCCGTTTTCAAATGTTTTATTTTTGAACGTCAGTTCACATTTGTAGGTGGATCATCAGTGTTAGAGCTAAAATTAGCATGTTTAAAGTGATTTTCATGCTTCCAGGGGCCCAAAACACAAGATTTATGGAATGGTTAAAAGAGCATGAAAATGGCCAATTTACTCACTCTGAGTTCTCAAAAAGGGTTTCTTCACCCCGGGAAGTTAATTAAATACCATTTGGAGGCATTTAATGTTAGAGCAAAAACGGCTGATTTTCGACAAAAGAGATAACACCCCCCCATTACGTCATGCTTCAGAAATGTGGAAAATGGTCCGTTTTCAAATGTTTTATTTTTGAACGTCAGTTCACATTTGTAGGTGGATCATCAGTGTTAGAGCTAAAATTAGCATGTTTAAAGTGATTTTCATGCTTCCAGGGGCCCAAAACACAAGATTTATGGAATGGTTAAAAGTGCATGAAAATGGCCAATTTATTCACTCTGAGTTCTCAAAAAGGGTTTCTTCACCCCGGGGAGTTAATTAAATACCATTTGGAGGCATTTAATGTTAGAGCAAAAACGGCTGATTTTCGACAAAAGAGATAACACCCCCCCATTACGTCATGCTTCAGAAATGTGGAAAATGGTCCGTTTTCAAATGTTTTATTTTTGAACGTCAGTTCACATTTGTAGGTGGATCATCAGTGTTAAAGCTAAAATTAGCATGTTTAAAGTGATTTTAATGCTTCCAGGGGCTCGGGAAGTTAATTAAATACCATTTGGAGGCATTTAATGTTAGAGCAAAAACGGCTGATTTTCGACAAAAGAGATAACACCCCCCCATTACGTCATGCTTCAGAAATGTGGAAAATGGTCCGTTTTCAAATGTTTTATTTTTGAACGTCAGTTCACATTTGTAGGTGGATCATCAGTGTTAGAGCTAAAATTAGCATGTTTAAAGTGATTTTCATGCTTCCAGGGGCTCGGGAAGTTAATTAAATACCATTTGGAGGCATTTAATGTTCGAGCAAAAACGGCTGATTTTCGACAAAAGAGATAACACTCCCCCATTACATCATGCTTCAGAAATGTGGAAAATGGTCCGTTTTCAAATGTTTTATTTTTGAACGTCAGTTCACATTTGTAGGTGGATCATCAGTGTTAGAGCTAAAATTAGCATGTTTAAAGTGATTTTCATGCTTCCAGGGGCTCAGGAAGTTAATTAAATACCATTTGGAGGCATTTAATGTTCGAGCAAAAACGGCTGATTATCGACAAAAGAGATAACACCCCCCCATTACGTCATGCTTCAGAAATGTGGAAAATTGTCCGTTTTCAAATGTTTTATTTTTGAACGTCAGTTCACATTTGTAGGTGGATCATCAGTGTTAGAGCTAAAATTAGCATGTTTAAAGTGATTTTCATGCTTCCAGGGGCTCGGGAAGTTAATTAAATACCATTTGGAGGCATTTAATGTTAGAGCAAAAACGGCTGATTTTCGACAAAAGAGATAACACCCCCCCATTACGTCATGCTTCAGAAATGTGGAAAATGGTCTGTTTTCAAATGTTTTATTTTTGAACGTCAGTTCACATTTGTAGGTGGATCATCAGTGTTAGAGCTAAAATTAGCATGTTTAAAGTGATTTTCATGCTTCCAGGGGCTCGGGAAGTTAATTAAATACCATTTGGAGGCATTTAATGTTCGAGCAAAAACGGCTGATTTTCGACAAAAGAGATAACACCCCCCCCCCCCATTACGTCATGCTTCAGAAATGTGGAAAATGGTCCGTTTTCAAATGTTTTATTTTGGAACGTCAGTTCACATTTGTAGGTGGATCATCAGTGTTAGAGCTAAAATTAGCATGTTTAAAGTGATTTTCATTCTTCCAGGGGCTCGGGAAGTTAATTAAATACCATTTGGAGGCATTTAATGTTTGAGCAAAAACGGCTGATTTTCGACAAAAGAGATAACACCCCCCCATTACGTCATGCTTCAGAAATGTGGAAAATGGTCCGTTTTCAAATGTTTTATTTTTGAACGTCAGTTCACATTTGTAGGTGGATCATCAGTGTTAGAGCTAAAATTAGCATGTTTAAAGTGATTTTCATGCTTCCAGGGGCCCAAAACACAAGATTTATGGAATGGTTAAAAGTGCATGAAAATGGCCAATTTACTCACTCTGAGTTCTCAAAAAGGGTTTCTTCACCCCGGGAAGTTAATTAAATACCATTTGGAGGCATTTAATGTTAGAGCAAAAACGGCTGATTTTCGACAAAAGAGATAACACCCCCCCATTACGTCATGCTTCAGAAATGTGGAAAATGGTCCGTTTTCAAATGTTTTATTTTTGAACGTCAGTTCACATTTGTAGGTGGATCATCAGTGTTAGAGCTAAAATTAGCATGTTTAAAGTGATTTTCATGCTTCCAGGGGCCCAAAACACAAGATTTATGGAATGGTTAAAAGTGCATGAAAATGGCCAATTTACTCACTCTGAGTTCTCAAAAAGGGTTTCTTCACCCGGGAAGTTAATTGAATACCATTTGGAGGCATTTAATGTTAGAGCAAAAACGGCTGATTTTCGACAAAAGAGATAACACCCCCCCCATTACGTCATGCTTCAGAAATGTGGAAAATGGTCTGTTTTCAAATGTTTTATTTTTGAACGTCAGTTCACATTTGTAGGTGGATCATCAGTGTTAGAGCTAAAATTAGCATGTTTAAAGTGATTTTCATGCTTCCAGGGGCTCGGGAAGTTAATTAAATACCATTTGGAGGCATTTAATGTTCGAGCAAAAACGGCTGATTTTCGACAAAAGAGATAACACCCCCCCATTACGTCATGCTTCAGAAATGTGGAAAATGGTCAGTTTTCAAATGTTTTATTTTTGAACGTCAGTTCACATTTGTAGGTGGATCATCAGTGTTAGAGCTAAAATTAGCATGTTTAAAGTGATTTTCATGCTTCCAGGGGCTCGGGAAGTTAATTAAATACCATTTGGAGGCATTTAATGTTCGAGCAAAAACGGCTGATTTTCGACAAAAGAGATAACACCCCCCCATTACGTCATGCTTCAGAAATGTGGAAAATGGTCCGTTTTCAAATGTTTTATTTTTGAACGTCAGTTCACATTTGTAGGTGGATCATCAGTGTTAGAGCTAAAATTAGCATGTTTAAAGTGATTTTCATGCTTCCAGGGGCCCAAAACACAAGATTTATGGAATGGTTAAAAGTGCATGAAAATGGCCAATTTACTCACTCTGAGTTCTCAAAAAGGGTTTCTTCACCCGGGAAGTTAATTGAATACCATTTGGAGGCATTTAATGTTAGAGCAAAAACGGCTGATTTTCGACAAAAGAGATAACACCCCCCCCATTACGTCATGCTTCAGAAATGTGGAAAATGGTCCGTTTTCAAATGTTTTATTTTTGAACGTTAGTTCACATTTGTAGGTGGATCATCAGTGTTAGAGCTAAAATTAGCATGTTTAAAGTGATTTTCATGCTTCCAGGGGCTCGGGAAGTTAATTAAATACCATTTGGAGGCATTTAATGTTCGAGCAAAAACGGCTGATTTTCGACAAAAGAGATAACACCCCCCCATTACGTCATGCTTCAGAAATGTGGAAAATGGTCAGTTTTCAAATGTTTTATTTTTGAACGTCAGTTCACATTTGTAGGTGGATCATCAGTGTTAGAGCTAAAATTAGCATGTTTAAAGTGATTTTCATGCTTCCAGGGGCTCGGGAAGTTAATTAAATACCATTTGGAGGCATTTAATGTTCGAGCAAAAACGGCTGATTTTCGACAAAAGAGATAACACCCCCCCATTACGTCATGCTTCAGAAATGTGGAAAATGGTCCGTTTTCAAATGTTTTATTTTTGAACGTCAGTTCACATTTGTAGGTGGATCATCAGTGTTAGAGCTAAAATTAGCATGTTTAAAGTGATTTTCATGCTTCCAGGGGCTCGGGAAGTTAATTAAATACCATTTGGAGGCATTTAATGTTCGAGCAAAAACGGCTGATTTTCGACAAAAGAGATAACACCCCCCCATTACGTCATGCTTCAGAAATGTGGAAAATGGTCCGTTTTCAAATGTTTTATTTTTGAACGTCAGTTCACATTTGTAGGTGGATCATCAGTGTTAGAGCTAAAATTAGCATGTTTAAAGTGATTTTCATGCTTCCAGGGGCTTGGGAAGTTAATTAAATACCATTTGGAGGCATTTAATGTTCGAGCAAAAACGGCTGATTTTCGACAAAAGAGATAACACCCCCCCCATTACGTCATGCTTCAGAAATGTGGAAAATGGTCCGTTTTCAATGTTTTATTTTTGAACGTCAGTTCACATTTGTAGGTGGATCATCAGTGTTAGAGCTAAAATTAGCATGTTTAAAGTGATTTTCATGCTTCCAGGGGCCCAAAACACAAGATTTATGGAATGGTTAAAAGTGCATGAAAATGGCCAATTTACTCACTCTGAGTTCTCAAAAAGGGTTTCTTCACCCCGGGAAGTTAATTAAATACCATTTGGAGGCATTTAATGTTAGAGCAAAAACGGCTGATTTTCGACAAAAGAGATAACACCCCCCCATTACGTCATGCTTCAGAAATGTGGAAAATGGTCCGTTTTCAAATGTTTTATTTTTGAACGTCAGTTCACATTTGTAGGTGGATCATCAGTGTTAGAGCTAAAATGAGCATGTTTAAAGTGATTTTCATGCTTCCAGGGGCCCAAAACACAAGATTTATGGAATGGTTAAAAGTGCATGAAAATGGCCAATTTACTCACTCTGAGTTCTCAAAAAGGGTTTCTTCACCCCGGGAAGTTAATTAAATACCATTTGGAGGCATTTAATGTTAGAGCAAAAACGGCTGATTTTCCACAAAAGAGATAACACCCCCCCATTACGTCATGCTTCAGAAATGTGGAAAATGGTCCGTTTTCAAATGTTTTATTTTTGAACGTCAGTTCACATTTGTAGGTGGATCATCAGTGTTAGAGCTAAAATTAGCATGTTTAAAGTGATTTTCATGCTTCCAGGGGCCCAAAACACAAGATTTATGGAATGGTTAAAAGTGCATGAAAATGGCCAATTTACTCACTCTGAGTTCTCAAAAAGGGTTTCTTCACCCCGGGAAGTTAATTAAATACCATTTGGAGGCATTTAATGTTAGAGCAAAAACGGCTGATTTTCCACAAAAGAGATAACACCCCCCCATTACGTCATGCTTCAGAAATGTGGAAAATGGTCCGTTTTCAAATGTTTTATTTTTGAACGTCAGTTCACATTTGTAGGTGGATCATCAGTGTTAGAGCTAAAATTAGCATGTTTAAAGTGATTTTCATGCTTCCAGGGGCCCAAAACACAAGATTTATGGAATGGTTAAAAGTGCATGAAAATGGCCAATTTACTCACTCTGAGTTCTCAAAAAGGGTTTCTTCACCCCGAGAAGTTAATTAAATACCATTTGGAGGCATTTAATGTTAGAGCAAAAACGGCTGATTTTCGACAAAAGAGATAACACCCCCCCATTACGTCATGCTTCAGAAATGTGGAAAATGGTCCGTTTTCAAATGTTTTATTTTTGAACGTCAGTTCACATTTGTAGGTGGATCATCAGTGTTAGAGCTAAAATTAGCATGTTTAAAGTGATTTTCATGCTTCCAGAGGCTCGGGAAGTTAATTAAATACCATTTGGAGGCATTTAATGTTCGAGCAAAAACGGCTGATTTTCGACAAAAGAGATAACACCCCCCCATTACGTCATGCTTCAGAAATGTGGAAAATGGTCCGTTTTCAAATGTTTTATTTTTGAACGTCAGTTCACATTTGTAGGTGGATCATCAGTGTTAGAGCTAAAATTAGCATGTTTAAAGTGATTTTCATGCTTCCAGGGGCCCAAAACACAAGATTTATGGAATGGTTAAAAGTGCATGAAAATGGCCAATTTACTCACTCTGAGTTCTCAAAAAGGGTTTCTTCACCCCGGGAAGTTAATTAAATACCATTTGGAGGCATTTAATGTTCGAGCAAAAACGGCTGATTTTCGACAAAAGAGATAACACCCCCCCATTACGTCATGCTTCAGAAATGTGGAAAATGGTCCGTTTTCAAATGTTTTATTTTTGAACGTCAGTTCACATTTGTAGGTGGATCATCAGTGTTAGAGCTAAAATTAGCATGTTTAAAGTGATTTTCATGCTTCCAGGGGCTCGGGAAGTGAAATAAATACCATTTGGAGGCATTTAATGTTCGAGCAAAAACGGCTGATTTTCGACAAAAGAGATAACACCCCCCCATTACGTCATGCTTCAGAAATGTGGAAAATGGTCCGTTTTCAAATGTTTTATTTTTGAACGTCAGTTCACATTTGTAGGTGGATCATCAGTGTTAGAGCTAAAATTAGCATGTTTAAAGTGATTTTCATGCTTCCAGGGGCTCGGGAAGTTAATTAAATACCATTTGGAGGCATTTAATGTTCGAGCAAAAACGGCTGATTTTCGACAAAAGAGATAACACCCCCCCATTACGTCATGCTTCAGAAATGTGGAAAATGGTCCGTTTTCAAATGTTTTATTTTTGAACGTTAGTTCACATTTGTAGGTGGATCATCAGTGTTAGAGCTAAAATTAGCATGTTTAAAGTGATTTTCATGCTTCCAGGGGCTCGGGAAGTTAATTAAATACCATTTGGAGGCATTTAATGTTAGAGCAAAAACGGCTGATTTTCGACAAAAGAGATAACACCCCCCCATTACGTCATGCTTCAGAAATGTGGAAAATGGTCCGTTTTCAAATGTTTTATTTTTGAACGTCAGTTCACATTTGTAGGTGGATCATCAGTGTTAGAGCTAAAATTAGCATGTTTAAAGTGATTTTCATGCTTCCAGGGGCTCGGGAAGTTAATTAAATACCATTTGGAGGCATTTAATGTTCGAGCAAAAACGGCTGATTTTCGACAAAAGAGATAACACCCCCCCATTACGTCATGCTTCAGAAATGTGGAAAATGGTCCGTTTTCAAATGTTTTATTTTTGAACGTCAGTTCACATTTGTAGGTGGATTATCAGTGTTAGAGCTAAAATTAGCATGTTTAAAGTGATTTTCATGCTTCCAGGGGCTCGGGAAGTTAATTAAATACCATTTGGAGGCATTTAATGTTCGAGCAAAAACGGCTGATTTTCGACAAAAGAGATAACACCCCCCCATTACGTCTTGCTTCAGAAATGTGGAAAATGGTCCGTTTTCAAATGTTTTATTTTTGAACGTCAGTTCACATTTGTAGGTGGATCATCAGTGTTAGAGCTAAAATTAGCATGTTTAAAGTGATTTTCATGCTTCCAGGGGCCCAAAACACAAGATTTATGGAATGGTTAAAAGTGCATGAAAATGGCCAATTTACTCACTCTGAGTTCTCAAAAAGGGTTTCTTCACCCCGGGAAGTTAATTAAATACCATTTGGAGGCATTTAATGTTCGAGCAAAAACGGCTGATTTTCGACAAAAGAGATAACACCCCCCCATTACGTCTTGCTTCAGAAATGTGGAAAATGGTCCGTTTTCAAATGTTTTATTTTTGAACGTCAGTTCACATTTGTAGGTGGATCATCAGTGTTAGAGCTAAAATTAGCATGTTTAAAGTGATTTTCATGCTTCCAGGGGCTCGGGAAGTGAAATAAATACCATTTGGAGGCATTTAATGTTCGAGCAAAAACGGCTGATTTTCGACAAAAGAGATAACACCCCCCCCCCCCCCATTACGTCATGCTTCAGAAATGTGGAAAATGGTCCGTTTTCAAATGTTTTATTTTGGAACGTCAGTTCACATTTGTAGGTGGATCATCAGTGTTAGAGCTAAAATTAGCATGTTTAAAGTGATTTTCATTCTTCCAGGGGCTCGGGAAGTTAATTAAATACCATTTGGAGGCATTTAATGTTTGAGCAAAAACGGCTGATTTTCGACAAAAGAGATAACACCCCCCCATTACGTCATGCTTCAGAAATGTGGAAAATGGTCCGTTTTCAAATGTTTTATTTTTGAACGTCAGTTCACATTTGTAGGTGGATCATCAGTGTTAGAGCTAAAATTAGCATGTTTAAAGTGATTTTCATGCTTCCAGGGGCCCAAAACACAAGATTTATGGAATGGTTAAAAGTGCATGAAAATGGCCAATTTACTCACTCTGAGTTCTCAAAAAGGGTTTCTTCACCCCGGGAAGTTAATTAAATACCATTTGGAGGCATTTAATGTTAGAGCAAAAACGGCTGATTTTCGACAAAAGAGATAACACCCCCCCATTACGTCATGCTTCAGAAATGTGGAAAATGGTCCGTTTTCAAATGTTTTATTTTTGAACGTCAGTTCACATTTGTAGGTGGATCATCAGTGTTAGAGCTAAAATTAGCATGTTTAAAGTGATTTTCATGCTTCCAGGGGCCCAAAACACAAGATTTATGGAATGGTTAAAAGTGCATGAAAATGGCCAATTTACTCACTCTGAGTTCTCAAAAAGGGTTTCTTCACCCGGGAAGTTAATTGAATACCATTTGGAGGCATTTAATGTTAGAGCAAAAACGGCTGATTTTCGACAAAAGAGATAACACCCCCCCCATTACGTCATGCTTCAGAAATGTGGAAAATGGTCCGTTTTCAAATGTTTTATTTTTGAACGTCAGTTCACATTTGTAGGTGGATCATCATTGTTAGAGCTAAAATTAGCATGTTTAAAGTGATTTTCATGCTTCCAGGGGCTCGGGAAGTTAATTAAATACCATTTGGAGGCATTTAATGTTCGAGCAAAAACGGCTGATTTTCGACAAAAGAGATAACACCCCCCCATTACGTCATGCTTCAGAAATGTGGAAAATGGTCAGTTTTCAAATGTTTTATTTTTGAACGTCAGTTCACATTTGTAGGTGGATCATCAGTGTTAGAGCTAAAATTAGCATGTTTAAAGTGATTTTCATGCTTCCAGGGGCTCGGGAAGTTAATTAAATACCATTTGGAGGCATTTAATGTTCGAGCAAAAACGGCTGATTTTCGACAAAAGAGATAACACCCCCCCATTACGTCATGCTTCAGAAATGTGGAAAATGGTCCGTTTTCAAATGTTTTATTTTTGAACGTCAGTTCACATTTGTAGGTGGATCATCAGTGTTAGAGCTAAAATTAGCATGTTTAAAGTGATTTTCATGCTTCCAGGGGCTCGGGAAGTTAATTAAATACCATTTGGAGGCATTTAATGTTCGAGCAAAAACGGCTGATTTTCGACAAAAGAGATAACACCCCCCCCATTACGTCATGCTTCAGAAATGTGGAAAATGGTCCGTTTTCAATGTTTTATTTTTGAACGTCAGTTCACATTTGTAGGTGGATCATCAGTGTTAGAGCTAAAATTAGCATGTTTAAAGTGATTTTCATGCTTCCAGGGGCCCAAAACACAAGATTTATGGAATGGTTAAAAGTGCATGAAAATGGCCAATTTACTCACTCTGAGTTCTCAAAAAGGGTTTCTTCACCCCGGGAAGTTAATTAAATACCATTTGGAGGCATTTAATGTTAGAGCAAAAACGGCTGATTTTCGACAAAAGAGATAACACCCCCCCATTACGTCATGCTTCAGAAATGTGGAAAATGGTCCGTTTTCAAATGTTTTATTTTTGAACGTCAGTTCACATTTGTAGGTGGATCATCAGTGTTAGAGCTAAAATTAGCATGTTTAAAGTGATTTTCATGCTTCCAGGGGCCCAAAACACAAGATTTATGGAATGGTTAAAAGTGCATGAAAATGGCCAATTTACTCACTCTGAGTTCTCAAAAAGGGTTTCTTCACCCCGGGAAGTTAATTAAATACCATTTGGAGGCATTTAATGTTAGAGCAAAAACGGCTGATTTTCCACAAAAGAGATAACACCCCCCCATTACGTCATGCTTCAGAAATGTGGAAAATGGTCCGTTTTCAAATGTTTTATTTTTGAACGTCAGTTCACATTTGTAGGTGGATCATCAGTGTTAGAGCTAAAATTAGCATGTTTAAAGTGATTTTCATGCTTCCAGGGGCCCAAAACACAAGATTTATGGAATGGTTAAAAGTGCATGAAAATGGCCAATTTACTCACTCTGAGTTCTCAAAAAGGGTTTCTTCACCCCGGGAAGTTAATTAAATACCATTTGGAGGCATTTAATGTTAGAGCAAAAACGGCTGATTTTCGACAAAAGAGATAACACCCCCCCATTATGTCATGCTTCAGAAATGTGGAAAATGGTCCGTTTTCAAATGTTTTATTTTTGAACGTCAGTTCACATTTGTAGGTGGATCATCAGTGTTAGAGCTAAAATTAGCATGTTTAAAGTGATTTTCATGCTTCCAGGGGCCCAAAACACAAGATTTATGGAATGGTTAAAAGTGCATGAAAATGGCCAATTTACTCACTCTGAGTTCTCAAAAAGGGTTTCTTCACCCCGAGAAGTTAATTAAATACCATTTGGAGGCATTTAATGTTAGAGCAAAAACGGCTGATTTTCGACAAAAGAGATAACACCCCCCCATTACGTCATGCTTCAGAAATGTGGAAAATGGTCCGTTTTCAAATGTTTTATTTTTGAACGTCAGTTCACATTTGTAGGTGGATCATCAGTGTTAGAGCTGAAATTAGCATGTTTAAAGTGATTTTCATGCTTCCAGAGGCTCGGGAAGTTAATTAAATACCATTTGGAGGCATTTAATGTTCGAGCAAAAACGGCTGGTTTTCGACAAAAGAGATAACACCCCCCCATTACGTCATGCTTCAGAAATGTGGAAAATGGTCCGTTTTCAAATGTTTTATTTTTGAACGTCAGTTCACATTTGTAGGTGGATCATCAGTGTTAGAGCTAAAATTAGCATGTTTAAAGTGATTTTCATGCTTCCAGGGGCCCAAAACACAAGATTTATGGAATGGTTAAAAGTGCATGAAAATGGCCAATTTACTCACTCTGAGTTCTCAAAAAGGGTTTCTTCACCCCGGGAAGTTAATTAAATACCATTTGGAGGCATTTAATGTTCGAGCAAAAACGGCTGATTTTCCACAAAAGAGATAACACCCCCCCATTACGTCATGCTTCAGAAATGTGGAAAATGGTCCGTTTTCAAATGTTTTATTTTTGAACGTCAGTTTACATTTGTAGGTGGATCATCAGTGTTAGAGCTAAAATTAGCATGTTTAAAGTGATTTTCATGCTTCCAGGGGCTCGGGAAGTGAAATAAATACCATTTGGAGGCATTTAATGTTCGAGCAAAAACGGCTGATTTTCGACAAAAGAGATAACACCCCCCCATTACGTCATGCTTCAGAAATGTGGAAAATGGTCCGTTTTCAAATGTTTTATTTTTGAACGTCAGTTCACATTTGTAGGTGGATCATCAGTGTTAGAGCTAAAATTAGCATGTTTAAAGTGATTTTCATGCTTCCAGGGGCTCGGGAAGTTAATTAAATACCATTTGGAGGCATTTAATGTTCGAGCAAAAACGGCAGATTTTCGACAAAAGAGATAACACCCCCCCATTACGTCATGCTTCAGAAATGTGGAAAATGGTCCGTTTTCAAATGTTTTATTTTTGAACGTCAGTTCCCATTTGTAGGTGGATCATCAGTGTTAGAGCTAAAATTAGCATGTTTAAAGTGATTTTCATGCTTCCAGGGGCCCAAAACACAAGATTTATGGAATGGTTAAAAGTGCATGAAAATGGCCAATTTACTCACTCTGAGTTCTCAAAAAGGG